>NW_009693804.1:24462-35743 GCF_000703405.1 Apaloderma vittatum
GTTTCCAAACTTGGCAGTGACCGGAGCGACCTCCAGATCCTCCCGCGGCTAACGAAGCTGCTCTGACAAAGATCTTCCTCTCTGTTTGGCCCCTGTAGGACCTGGCCTGTGAATTTCAAAGGTTGCATGAGAGCACCTGCTCAAGGCAGCCTGAGTTTCTCCTCACCACTGCCTAAGGAGGGGAAGTTTGTCAGCTCCAGGTTTACCAGGGGAACTAAAGGGGCTGTTACAGGGTGCAGCCAGTTTGTACAAAGTAGCACGAAGACCCGTCCATGATGCTCTTCTAGTCCTGCCTGTGAGGAGGCAGAGGCTCTGAGCAACTGTGAGGCCTCTACAGCTGGTCTTTAATCCTCTTGTTGCCATCACTCTTGCTCCCAACTAAAGTGAGCAGGAGAACATCACCAGAAAAAAATCTGAAGCATAGACAATTTTTTATATTTTTCCTTTGCATGGAAGTTGAGCCCACACAAACTTGAGTGAAAAGTGCTCAATCACTGAAGAACAGAGAAACAAGAACAGGTGTCTGTGATTTGAGGGGAAAATTTATGCCTATGTTTACATGAGTTTTGGGAGAAATCACTCACCAAGGGATTAATTGGTGCCTGCGAGTAATGTAAGAGCAATGCATGTAAGGAAGATGCACATTTTCAGCCAGGAAGTGATGGACGGTTAACACCAAAATCCAGTTCCATATGAAACACCTTGACATGACTTAATAGTGGATCTGGGTGTGAACTTTAAATCTCGTGTTTTCATTGCCGGTGGTGCAAATTGAACTCTGGCCTTTCTGACCCATACAGACACTTGTAGTTTGCCTAACTGAGAATGGAATGATATAAACTCCTTGGGATTTACATAATTCACTAGAGGTATTAAGGAATGGTCTGGATTAAAATCTCATTAACCCTGAGCTTGTAAAATGCTGATGGCCCTAAAGGCAAGTTGGTGATTTCAAGCTGTCTTTGAGAGGCCAAAGCTCCCTGTGGGACTGATTTCCTCATCCACTGAGGTCTCCATGGATGGTTCACCACCGTTTCGCTCCCTGGGAGGAGGTAACACCCTGCTCTTCCTCAGGAGAGGACTGAAAACTGCAGCCCTGGGTTCTCCTGGCTGTCCAATCCCAGCTCCATGAGCACAGCCATGATCAGTTGTATTACTCAAAGGATTAAATGGTCCAGTCTGGATTTTTTTTCCCCACACTAAAAGTGTGTTTAAAGTGATGTTATTTAGCACAAATACTAGCTGAATTAATTTCACGCTTTCTCACAGTCTTCTTTGGGGCACAGCATAGCCCTCTGTGCTGTCTGCTGTGACTGTCTCTTCATCAGACTGCTCAGAAGAAAAGAAAATAATGCTAAAATCAAAGTCATCTTAGTGGAAATAGCAATTCTCTTGAGGTCCCTTCTGTGAGGAGAAGTCAAACTTTTCATGCACATGTGCATTCCATTTCACCATGCATCTGTAAGCATTATAAAGTAGAAAACTGAATTTTTCCTTCTACAGCATAATACTTGAGAAGTATGAAACCACACCTTATTGAAATTATCTCAGGAAAAAAACCCTGCAATTTTTATATGAAATGTTAAATAATAATTAGGGGCTAATAATCTTTCCTACCAGAAGGTACTGTTTAGCCTGACTTCTCTGCAGGAGAACTAGTAGATTCAGTTCATACTGGTTCACACCAAAACCTCCTGAAGTTAATTCCAGCCGTCTTTTCCTTCACCAACACTTATCAGGTTGCCTGGACCATCTCCTAAGATTTTTCAGTCTTTGAAGTTTTTAAAACTTGAATTCGAATGTACCTCGTATTTCTTGGTCATACACTTTTCAGAGGGACATGATATATATATCCAAAAGTACCATAGCCTCACATTTTAATTCCATAGGTTGAGCACCAACCCTTATCCATAACCCTGTAAAATATCAAGAAGGCAGAAAAGGCTTGTGCTAATTCTGTAGATGTTAGAATTGTGAACTTCACTACTGAATGTGAGGCTACATTTGAGGGTGTCTCTGCTTGGAGTTTAATCTTCAGCTTACCTCTAAAGAAAGACAATTGTAGCTAAGATCTTCATTATATCTAGCCCCAGATACACGTATTGCTTGGATGATACATCTTCTACCCCCATCTGTTGGTAGACTCTACAAGCAGGCTTTGCTGTGCGCTGTGCCACAGCATTCTTTGCCTTTTCACATCCATAGGAAAGCTTTAGCAAGCTTGGCTTGTTTCCAGAAAACATTCTTTGTGACAATTAAAAGAGAGGATGCAGAACACTGTATAAGAAAAGCAAGCAAAGTACAGCAGAAGTAATTTCCTGATCTCAGGCAAGAGCTGAGAATGAAAATAAAGACCAAACGCTGCTTACTGAACTTCCTTTGCAGTGTGCACAGAGCAGGAAAAAAAAAATTTTGTTGGTTGTATTATCACTCTTGCAAGCACAACACAAAGCACTGTTGATGTGGTACAGGTCCATCTGCCAGTTGGGGGAGAAGAAAAGAAAAAGCAATTAAGAACATTATAAATTAAGTTTGTTGCTCTGGGCTGGAAAGATCCAGTTAAGCATGTTGTGAATCTAAACAGAGAAGGACAGAAGATAAGCCAAGAGAGACTTTATCTAGATATTATCTCTTGACCTGTTTCCCCTACCATGCCCAACTCCTGCAGCCAAGGATATATCCGTAGCCAACTCACTTGTGACTTTCAAAGCTAAAGGCAAGTTCTACATATGTAAATCCACATTCCTGAGGATGTGTGGGCTAAACACTGCTCTGGACAACTTATTCTTCCAGTCTGACCCTGTGACAGAACACACACCTGTGCACCTCAGTAAGGACAGCCAGGCCTTAAGGGTTCCACAGCAAGGAACTGTATGGGCATTCCAGCTTGCCCTCCTCCTGCTCCCATCTCCTCCCTAACCCAAATTTTCTTGACATGTGAAACTGAAGCAGTAAAATTTTTGCCTTATATAGACAGTGGTAAATTCATACCTCCTCCAGAAAGAGGGTGCAGGATTAACTCTCTTACAAGTGACCTTATGCATTTTGCATGTTTGTCACACTTCATTTAACCAGCATTGGCTTTGCATTTGGGGACAACACTGGGAAATAAATGCTTTTCTTGTATTTCTTGCACTTTTGTTTTGGCAATCTCAGTGTCCTTTCTTGGTGATTCTGCACAGCACTCCTCTGGTACGCACGTAAAACAGTAATGGGAAACGAGTTTGTGAGAAATTAATCTAGACTACATCATTCCTAGATCACATCATTCCTAGACCACATCACACTCAGACCACGTCAGGCAGCTGGTACAGGTCCAGCCAGACACAGTTCCCATGGAACTAAGCCTTGTCTTTATGCTTCAGTGTAATCTGAAGGACTTGCTCACAGATCCCTAACATTACGTCTGCTTTACAGCATCTATCCTTGCAAACTGAGGATGTAGAATAGACCATTTATCTTCTTTTTTTTTTCTTTTTCTTTCTGTTTCTTTTGTTTCCAGAGCTACTGTGGCCTGTTGCCCTGTGTACGTCTGTGAAGCACATGCTCATAAACCTGCTACTGCTGCCTTAAAATCATTGCACATCATGTGCAGGTCACTGCTGAGCCTGCAGTAGATGTGCTAAAGTCCCAGTTATTTTTGTAGGCAGCATCACTTATTTTTCCATCCCCTTTAACATCTTGCACCTGCTTGATGGGCAGTGAGGCTGCCTCCTGCCAGCAGCCTGCACATGATCAGACTTCCTACGTCAGGGAAGCATCTGCCAGACTATCAGCAGACACAATCACCCCACCGATGGGTCACAGTTTTGGACAGGAGCAAAGTGATTGCTTGTTCGTATTTAAATAGCTATGGGCTCTGGAATAATGTCCGGCCACTGCAAGCTTGCTGGTGGTTTCACAGTTGGACTCTGGGATCTACCATGTGCTGGCTGCTAAGTTTTTCTTGTTGACATGTTTATGTGCATCTCACAGGGACTGTCAAGTGAGTTTGAGGGATCTGGGGCTGTTTAGCCTAGAGAAGAGGAGACTGAGGGGAGAGCTCATCACTCTCTACAACTACCTGAAGGGAGGTTGTAGAGAAGTGGGAGCTCATCTGTTTTCCCTAGGGAAAAGTGATAGGATGAGGGGAAATGGATTTAAATTGCACCAGGGGAGGTTCAGGTTAGATATTAGGAACAGTTTCTTTACTAAAAGGCTTGTCAGCCATTGGAACAGGCTGCCCAGGGAGGTGGTTGCGTCACCGTCCCTGGAGGTGTTTAAGAGACGGGTGGATGTTGCATTGGGCGATATAGTTTAGTAGGTTGATAGGGCTGGGACAAAGGCTGCACTCGATGATCTTCAAGGTCTCTTCCAGATGATACAATTCTATGATTCTATGATTCTACACATACCAACAGTGGTGGCCACACTTCAATGTGAAAGTGCAGTAGCCTGGAGACCATACCCATTCCCCATCAGCCACCCAAACTAGTGACTGCTTGGAGAACATCATGGTCTGGGGACGGAGGATTCATCTGCCAGTGCCCAACTGAGCAGCTGCAGGCTGGGCACAGCCTTCAAGACAGACAGCACTGCAATCTGAGAAAATTGTGCCAGATTATCTCCATTCATCAAGTGAGAGAATAGCAAAATTGACCATTTTAATAAGGACAGAATTAAACTTCAGTACAGGAAAAAAAATGAAACTAGTTGTCTAAGCAGAGTAAATTTTTTATAACTTTCATAGTGGTTTATAAATCATTCCCAGCTAGTTCATGTTTGAGTGGAAACTTTTCGTGGAAAACTGGTCTTATATTACCACAGGCATTTTGCTCCTGTTCTGTGGAAAAATGTTTGGTTCAGTTTGCAGGAAGGGGTTAGAAATAAAATCTTATTGAGAAATGGTGGGATTCTTGAGACAGTCCTGTAGAAAAAAATCACAGAGAGATAAGGCGTAAATAGTGTTACTACTTACTCTCCAGTAAAGGATCAATTAATTCTGCTTGGAGATGTTACAGGAATTTGCTCTCTTCTTTGGAGATGTTACAGGAATTTGCTCTCTTTTTCAGTATGACACTGGGGTAATCAAGATTGATTTTTAAATATAATTACGTAAATGGGAAATAAGTTTTGATGGTACTTTTAGAGGTAGATATTTAAAGAGTAGCATTATCCCTTTGTACTGATAAATTCAGTTAAAAAATAAGTTGATCTGTGAGTGTTGTGAAGGAGCAAAGCCCTGGTTAGTGCTCATAATGCCACTCGATTTTGATTTATTCCTGGCATTAGAAATGGGTGAGCCTTTCCCATAAGGGGCTTGCTCCTACTCTCTATTGCCTGTTTTCTGGGAGCTTGGGAAAACCTATCTCAACATTGTAGAATTAAAACTTTTGAAATGATACAGACAGAATTTTGACAGGATCTTATTTTGTGTTCTCTTTTGCAATTTTGCCTATTCATCCAGCTTGGAATTTAAATCCCGCTTAAACACATCATTAAACACTTCAGTTTACTTACATCACTATTTCTCATCTAGCAAATTAGTGAACTGAGGCATATAGAAACTGGGTCAAATCCCCACTGACATGAATTTTCCCTTTTGAAATCTGAGCTCAGCCCGTGCAAGACTGTGTAGCTAAGACAGGTGATGCATCTAGTAAGCATGGAGTAACCTGTGGTGTTAGTTCCTGAGTGAGAAAGGGCCTGTCCTGTGGCTGATATTGTCTTCAGCAGCTGAGAATCATAGTAAGAACAGGTCACTAGAGGAGATGGGAACAATCTCAGGAACTCAGGTGTTGATTTAAGGGTTTCTTCTGAAGGCAACTGAAGAGAATGCAAATACCACTGGCCTATATGTGTTGCCTGAGGTCCTCACAATTTCAGCCATTTCAGTACTTCACAATTTAATAGTTTCTAGTTGAGTTATCAGAATAGAAAAAAAGATAGCATCTCTTACAGCAACCCTAAAATAATAAGCTTTACAAATTAATGCTCCAACTAGTTCAGCGTCCAATCTTGAATAATATTTCACTTGGAAACAAATAAGATGATATTTCTGAAAAATTATTTGTGCAGAAAAAGAAATAAACTATTTGGGACAATGTGAGTACAAGTAATTTGTGCTAACTGAAGCGAAGATACACTTATCTACAGATTGTGTAATAATCTACTGATTACAGAATATACTTCTGTTATTTTATTAATTCTCATTAGATGTAGGTTTAAAATGGGATGCTGATTTATGTCATGGAATTTAGCAATATGGAGGGGCAAAAAAACTTTGTTGTCTTCCATTTTAACACTCGGTTGGTTATCTGAGAGTTTGTTGTTTGAACAGGTTGTTACAGTGCATCACTTCACCTATCTCAGTGATTAATTTTGCTGTGAATTATATTCCAAGACTGCTTCTATCTTGCCCAAATCTGATAATTTTTAGAATTCATTACATCTGAAATGGTTGCTCATTTAAACAAGAGGTCAGGGAACATAGAACAAATGAAAATCAGCTTTTGAAGATACCTGTATTCACATCCACATTAAAAAACTAAGAATGTATTTATTGTGTTTGTATGTAGCAAAGCCAATTATTTAAAAATGACTGTGAATATTGTAAGTAGCTTCAGCATTTTTCATTGTTTTTGTTTTTCATCTCAAATTATTATTTCAAACATCAGCTTCTTTACCTCCTGCGTCCTTTTCCAAAATCCAATAACTGAAATAAAATTACATTCTAAAATGATAGCAAAAATCAGTGGCCAAATATATTAGTGGATGCTTATTAAAACAGGTGATAGTATCTTCATACTGCCATAATGTTGGTCCAGACACTCAACTGTCAATTTTAGGCGTAGACTAAATGGGTTTGGAAGCTCTAGCAGTCCAGAAGCAACTGTTTTTGGCAGGCTCTGGACTAACTATGGATCCATGAGGGTTTTATGACCAGTAACTGCAGCTCTAATGTCTACTGTATATTCCTACCATGCACAAAATCTTATCCTTACTTGTTGTCTGAACATGATTGTTTGTACAAATCAGCTATACGGGCCTCATTAGGGATTTTTGTGGACTTACAGGAAGCCAAAAGTCCAGTGTCCTCTTTCCTAGATAGTCAATATCTCTGAAGGAAGAAGAAAAGAAGCGTCATTTGAAACTTTATTGTTTTATTTATATATGACCTAATACGACAGATTGAATGTATAGAAAGTTTTATTAAGTTCTGACTGATGCTTTCCACGGCTGGTAAATCGCTCTTGGTCGGAGCTGAGTGTATTAAAGTACTTGGTTGATTTCAGATGTGGATGTAAATGGCAAAGCTCAGTTTATGAGCTTCATTACTTCTGGAGTGAAGCTTCCCATATAGTTCATTAATCTACCTGATTTTTATTATCTCTTTCTCAACAACAGTGACTTTCTTAATAGGTATTTTGACACTGAGGTTTAATGGCATTTTAAAAGATGATAGACCCTTGCACAGAAGTTACAAGTCATACATATTAAGGAGTTCAGTCATGAGAAGATCGTTCCATCTCAGAAATGGAATCTCTGCTGTTCTTTTTCCATTTGGGTTTCAGTTTTTGCCCTGGTACTTTAAACATAATACTCTATATAAAACAGTTTACTTTTGCTTTCAGGTTTTGTTTTGTTTTTTTCTGTTTGTCCACTAACTAGAGGAAGAAGAAGAAGAGAGGCAGTGGCTAGAAGATACGAAGAACATATTTTTTGAGCACTTCTGAAATCAGTACAAATTAATTTGATAAAATAAAGTCCTCCAGCATTAATGTACCCAATCTTACATTACTCTGTGACCAGCTATTCGTTTATTTGTATAAGTAAGTCATTCCACTTTTCGAAATACATTGCACCTCCATGCCCATATAAAATTTGAAGAACTGGCCTTTCAATTCCAAGGCAAAACCAGGTCAAACTTCTTATTGACAAGATCCTACTGGCATCTATGTTTCTTTATCTCAGCAACCTGAGTCAATAATTCAGATAAGATGTTCTTCTGTGGATTTATAACAGAATATTTTATCTTTAATCTTCTTTTCAATATACTTTTAATTTTCAAAAGCTCTCTGTATTTTAAGGGTATGCATATATTTAAGCTGCCATTAGTTTTCATAACAAATATGAAAATGTAATACACATAGCCAGCTCAATCTCATTACTGTGCTATTTTAGTAACATTCACAACCATATTTGTGCTAAAATAAATAAGATTTTTTTCTTAACAACCTGCATTACTTACAGATAGCAGTATGATCTTGCTACAGGCAGAGGAAACATCATCTTTTCTGATGGCCTGAAGCTTTTCACCTTGGTTGCAAAAGGATTAGGGATATAACTGCAGAGAACATAGCTTTTTCTGCTGTGTACAAAGCAATTTAAACTCCATGCATGTGTTCTCTTCTTGGAAATGTCTGTCTGGTTCAGCATATGTATCTTAGCTCTGAAATGCAGAACTTCTGCAATATGTTCTCCACAAAATTCTGGAGGAGTGCCTGTGTGAATGGAGGTGCTCGTAGTGAAAGGGTGATGTGGTCTTTGGAACAGATTAGTATGAATGGGAGTGCTTTGACAGCAGAGAGTGAACAGACTTGTGTGGGATTTTAATTCCACTTGCAGGAATTGTTAGGAATTGTTTTTTGTAGTCATTACTCCTTCCCCAGGGTCACCTCTTAATGTCAAAATCTACCTTTCTCCTAGTGGACAGTCTGTAAGAAGATTTAGTCTCATACAGTAAGTACCACGTCTTTTTTCCTTGGTGTTTTTGTAGTTGTCTCTAGGTTCTTCTCATCTAGATATTTGAATATGTACTGGCAAGTTAGCTTGTTTCATTGTAAGGGCAGACATAGCTAAAGCAGCAGAAGGTAAAACATCTTCATCTTTAGAGTGATTACCTCCTTTAGAAGTCCTACCAAACTGCTATGCAGAGGGAAATAAAATCATAGAATCAGCTGCTTTGGAAGGGACCTCAGGTACCTGCAGTCCAACCTTTTTCTCCAAGCAGGGTCATGTGTGAGATCAGATCAGGCTACTCAGGGATTTATCCAAATGAGTCTTGAACACTCCAAGGATGGAGACTACATCAGCTCTCCAGGCAGCATGAGTCAGTGCCCAACTGTCCTCAGTGAAATTTCTTTCCTTATACCCAGTTGAAATCTATTCTTTCAATTTATGACCCTTGCCTCATTCTCCTGCTGCACACTGTGGAGGAGAGCCCAGCTCAGCTCATCAGTAATCCTCCAGGTAAGCAAGGTCAGGATGCTGTGAGACCCTGAAGCTGGCCTTCACCCAGGCTGAACAATCCCAGCTCCCTCCATCTCTGCTCACAGGACAAGTGCTCCATTCCTGACCATCCTGGTGGCCTCCACTGAACTCCCCCAAATTTGTCCACGTCCTAATATATCAGGCCCAGACTTCTGCAGAAATAATTGTAGAAGCATAGTATTAAATTTGTGTTGTACATTTTTGTACCATTCCTTCCTCTTGCTGTTCACTGAGCTAACCTCTCAGCCCTGTTAGGAAAGCAAAATCTATTGTCACTCCCTAAGATGCATTGCTTATAATAACTATCTTCTTGGAATTTCATTAAGAACATTATACTTGTTTTTCCTACAACGTCTTATTTTCTTTGCCGAACTCCATGGATGGCAGACATTTTTCAGGATTAATGAATTCTTTAGTGATAACATCATTAGTCACTATGTGAAAATCCAATAATCCTTTAAAGGAGTGATGCGAAAGTCAATAGGTGCATGACAGAAGGCTTTGAAATTGCTTCCTGTTTCTAGTAAGTCAATAAAGGCCCTCAATGGGAGGCTGATCATCTCCGTACCCCAGTGTAACAGCAGCTGGAGGCTTCTCAGGACAAGACACAAGCACATATGCAAGGCAGGAAAGTCTAACACAACTTCCAGGCTCATCTCCAAAAGAAGTCTTTTGCTAAGGCCCTCAGGGTGGCAAGATGCATGGAAATTATAGTGTCTTCTCTGTCTTTATTCCTAAATAGCATCTAAAAAATTGCCTCTGAGCTGTTTCACCCCCATCATTGAAAGAGGAGACCAGGGGAACAAAGTCCCTACCACTGTAAGTGAAGACAAGGCTGGTGACCAACTGAGGAACCTGAACACACGCGTCCATGGGACCTGATGAGATGCATCCCAAAGTTCTGAGGGAACTGGCTGATGCAGTTGCTAAGCCACTCTCCATGATATTTGAAAATCCATGGCAGTCAGGTGAAGTCTCTGGGGACTAGAAGAAGCGAATCACTGCACCCATTTATAGAAAGGGTGAAAAGGAGGACCTTGGGAACTACCAGCTTGTCAGCCTCACCTCTGTGCCTGGGAAGATTATGGAACAGATCCTACTAGAAGAAGCTCCGCTAAGGCACGTGGAGCACAGGAAGGTGATTCCAGACAGCCAGCATGGCTTCACCAAGGGCAGGTCCTGCCTGACCAACCCAGTGGCTTTCCGCAATGGAGTGACTACATCAGTGGACAAGGGAATAGCAATGGTCGTCATCTATCTGGACTTTTGTAAAGCCTTTGACACAGTCCCCCACAATATCCTTCCCTCCTATGAGGACAGTCTGAGAGAGTTGGGGTTGTTCAGCTGGAAAAGAGAAGGCTCTGGGGAGACCTTACAGCACCCTTTCAGTACTTGAAGGGGCTACAGGAAAGCTGGGGAGGGACTCTTTACAAGGGCGTGTAGCAGTTGGACAAGTGACAATGGTTTTAAACTAGAGCAGAGTAAATTTAGATTAGACATTGGGAAGCAGGTCTTTACTATGAGGGTGGTGAAACAGTCGCACAGGTTGCCCAGAGGCCCTATCCCTGGAAAAATTCAAGGTCAGGCTTGATACAGCTCTTAGCATCCTGATCTAGTTAAAGATGTCCCTGCTCATTGTGGGGCATTGGACTAGATGATCTTCAGAGGTCCCTTCCAGCTCAATGTATTTTATGATTCCATGGTTCTAGGATCCTAGGATTCTGTGAATTGCAGACAATACCAAACTGGGAGGAGCAACTGCTGCACTGGAGGACAGGTCTGTTGTTCATAAACACTTCGGCCAGCTGGAAAGATGGACTGGCAGGAACCTCATGGATTCCTCACCCTCACAGTGAAAAAGTTTTTCCTAATATTTTTGTGGAACCTCCTATGCGCCAACTTGCACCCATTGCCTCTTGTCCTATCACTGGACATCACTGAGAAGAACCTGGCTCTGTCCTCCTGACAATCCCCCTTGACATATTTATAAACATTACTGAGGTCACCCCTCAGCCTCCTCCAAGCTAAA
>NW_009693804.1:35876-64893 GCF_000703405.1 Apaloderma vittatum
CTGCCCCAGGGGACGGTAGAGGGCGAGTATCCGCATCCCTTCTAATACACCCCAGGATGCCATTGACCTTCTTGGCCACGAGGGCGCATTGCTGGCTCATGGTCATCCTGCTGTCCACCAGGATGCCCAGGTCCCTTTCTGCTACAGTTTTCTCCAACAGGTCAGTCCCCAACCTATACTGGTACTTGCGGTTGTTCTTTCCCAGGTGCCCTTGTTGTATTTCATACAATTTCTCCCTGCCCAACTCTCCAGCCTGTCTACATCTCACTGAATGGCAGCACAGACTTCTCGTGTGTCAGCCACTCCTCCCAGCTTTGTGTCATCAGCAAACTTGCTGATGGTGCACTCTGTTTCCTTATCCAGGTTGTTGAATATATTGAATATTACAGGTCCCAGTCCCCTGAGGCACTCCACTAGATTCAGGCCTCCAACTAGACTCTGTCTCATTGACCACAACTCTCTGATTTCTTCCCTTCAACCAGTTCACAATCCACCTCACTACCCAATCACCTAGACCACACTTCCTCAGTTTAGCTACGAGGATGCTGTGGGAGATGATGTCAAATGCTTTACTGAAAAACAGATAAAACACATCCACTGCACTGCCATCATCTATCCACCTGGTTATGTCCTCGTAAAAGGCTATCAGGTTGGTCAAACATGACTTCCCCTTGGTAAAATCATGTTGACTTCTCTTAATGACCCTCTTATCCTTGATAGGCCAAGAGACAGCACCAAGGACCACTGTGGGAAGAAGTGGGCAAAGGATATATGAGTTGAAGAGCTGAGCTGGTATTAGGTAAAATATTCCTCTCTCATTCCAGCAGTATGCATCTTTTGTTATGACGCAATAAACACTGTATCAAGTAGAAATAAAACATCAGAAAAAAGTAAACTACCTTGAAGGCATAAAGAAACATTTCTGCTTGTTTAGAGGCCTCTCTGGGGCCTTCCTTTGACTGAAGCAAAAGAGCTCCATTATCCTCTGCTGCTGAGAGTGGTCCCGTATCCCCCCCCCAGGCTCTCTCTGTGCAGGAAAAGCTGCCGTTTACTTTTTGTCTGTGTCTAAAGTGAGGAAAGATCATTCATAACAGACTTTATTCACAGATGGCTGCAAGAGTCAAATTATCAGGGCAGCCTGTCAGGGCATTTTTTTTTCCATCCTCTCCCCTAGAGTTTTTGGTTTTACTCAGTGTTTAGCTTCCCTGGAATTGCCCAGGAGTAACTGCATCAGGAAAGATGAGGCATCCCTGAAGTCCAGCTTATGTCAGTGCAGCTGAAACACAAGCTGAATGGGGGGCTAACCCCTTTTGTAGAGCAGAGCTCTCCGCGTGCCAGTCAGCAGGCTGGACTTGGCTAGGACAAGTCTGCCGGACATGTGCCTTCACATGGGGAAAGGAGTTAAAGGCTTTTATAGTAGCTTATGTAGCCCAACAGGCACCTGCCACCTCCT
Source organism: Apaloderma vittatum (assembly GCF_000703405.1). NCBI lineage: Eukaryota > Metazoa > Chordata > Aves > Trogoniformes > Trogonidae > Apaloderma > Apaloderma vittatum. Next base: position 37,330 of record NW_009693804.1, read on the forward strand.
TTGTTTGTGCAATGACAGGCACCAGCACATGCATGTCCATGTCAGGACATTCCCAGGGAAGTGGTGGAGTCACCATCCCCTGAGGCACCTAAAGGACATGTAGATGTGGTGCTGAATGACACGGATTAGTGGTGGACCTGGCATTGCTACGTTAATGGTTAGACTTGATGAACTTTTCCAACCTAAACTACTCTATGATTCTATCACTTCAGAGCACTTTATATCAATAACTTTTTTTTGTAACTGATTAAATAAATGAACAAGATTCCTCTGCCTTTATGTCACAGATCTGTCAAAACAAAATGTTAACTCTTTTCTCAGCTGCTTAATTTCAAGTACAGAAGCCAGAGGTCAGATGTTATCTCACAGAGGATTTAAAGTGGAGATGCTTACTGCAATGATTTATAATACCATCCCATGTCTTGGATTACCTGGTAGCAATTAAACCAAGTGTTTAATGGTAGAACAGAAGTTTTTCACCATGTCTTGTACAAAAATATTCTTTTGATTTATAAGTCACAACTTTGCTGCTATTTCCTTGGTTTTCCTGCAGGCACCCATCAGAAGCAATCAGAGGAAGAATAGTATATTGATGAGAATCACACAATGATTTTATGTCATTAATTTTTTTTTCATATATTCAGTTTCATTGAGACTTTTCCTGTAGGACTCACTAGAAAGAATTACCAACTGGAAATTAAAGGGATAAGACATATAACCATTAATTTTCAGAAACATTCAGTATCTTTTTGTGCTGGATGTTTTCCAATTAAGTGAGTCAGTCCTGTGCTGGTTGTGGGAGAAGAAAAATAATGACGAGTTAATTCTGAGGAAATGTGAATAGATTGAAGCTTGTTACTGAGTTGACTTCATAGCTTCTTAGTTGTCAACCTCTTGACTGTAAATGGGTGGCACTGTGCAAGTGGATCTTTTCAGCATCATGCAAAAAGTAACTTTTAATAAAAAAAATATTTTTATAAAAGCACAAGGAAGAAACATGTAAATACATTTTAGTTTATACACATATTCAATAGTAAATCTTTTATTAAAATATTATTCTCTTATAGCTGTAGCAAACTTGTGTGAAGAAAAAATATTTTTTATTAATTATGCAAGGCTGGCTGTATTCATGCATATATATGTGTATATACAGATATACTCATACACAGACACGTATATGCCCCAAGTGGATTTCACTTTAGCAAATGACTAGCAGTGCTAAAAGCAAAGGGACTTTCATCATATTGAATTAAAGCCACTCAAAGGAAATTGAAAAATGGAGCTTTGTGTGAAGACAGAATGGTATAAAAATTGAAAAAGTCTCTCATCCCCTTCCCTTTTGCCTCTCTCTTCTGTAGTGTTTCTCTCTGTTCTGCTTTTCTTTCTTCTGCTCCCTATTACCCCTCTAAACTCTGTGCTACTCCCATCTATTCTGCTCCTTTGCTTTCATGCTAACTAACAATATGTCCTTTTATGTTCCCATCAAGCCTGGCCAAGTGGCAGTTGCTCACTGTCTCATGCACATTAACTTTTCTCATCATCATTAGCTGAAAAGGTGCAACTGCACTGGGTCTTCAAGACGGTTCACTGTAGACGTGATTTTTCAGGGTGAGGAATCAGATTCATTTTGTTCTTCAGTCACTGCACTGCAGCTTTGATGTTTCTATTCCTCCCAGTAACACATCAATGACAGTATCTTTTCTGCAATATAACACCATACCAGGCAGTCTGATGGAGGGATAAGTTCATGTCATTTTAGTACCGAACTACTACTAAGTGTTAATGCTGTTTTGACAGTAGTAAAATCTGTGTCTGTCACTCCATCTGTAATAAACGGGAGATGATGTCACACTGTTTCTATGCAGGGGCACAGTGAGGACTAGAGAACGTGATACTAAGCATATGTATGGCACTCAGCATCATAGAACAACACCATTACTTGAGCTTCATTTGATTCATCTTATGATAAAAGATGAGTGTGCAGTAATGGAATAAGTGTTTGCAAATATTTTGCCACTGAATTTAAATCACAGATTTATTTCAATAACAAACATGGGAGTGCATCTTGATAGGTTGTTAGTTGAGTTGTGTGGGTGGTTTGTATTTTATTTTTATTCAGATGATTTGGTGAAATCACATGATTTAGCTATTTTGTCTGCAGTAATGATACCATACTGAGCTCAGTCACCAGCTATATCAAGTGATCTTCACTCCTACTGAAATCACAGGACAATAGCATCAGAATTATTATGTGGAGTTTTGTTCATTCAATTTACAGAATTGTTGAGGCTGGAAAAGACCTCTGAGATCATCAAGTCCAGCCTATTTGAATCTGCATGAGACGAAGCTGTCCAGAGAATGTCAGTCATGACAACACTTTTGTTAAAATTTTAAGAAAAAAGGCATTTGCAGAGTTAGAAACAATCTTTAAATATTGAAACAGAGTTAAATTTGGTTCTGAGTTAGTTTATGAAAATACAGTTCATACTTCACCATTCGAGGGTCAATATGAAAACCTGGGAGCTGAATCTCCTTGAAGATGGTAAGAGAAAACCGTTAACAATTTCCAGAAGGTTTGGTCTAGTTTTATCAGCTGGAAAGTATTAACCACACTGTCCCTAGTCATTGCGGAAAAAGCCTTGAAATTACATTTCCAAAACAGATGACAGCACAGTTTATAGTGTTGTCTCCTTTCGCAAGGGGCACTGCAGATGTGAAGCTGCAGACTTTTCAGGGCAGCAGAACAGAAAGGGAAGCTGCACTGAGGAATGACTTCTTTGTCAGGATTATGGGCTGCAGCAAAGGCTAGAAGATTTGCCTGAGTGTTGTTTGCATTTTGGATAATGGTCACCAATCTGCTCCCATGGTTGTTTCTGCTCCAGTGCCAGAACGCATGGCCCATTTCTGATTTTTGTCTCGTTTCCTACTGACGCAACTGGCACAAGCCCTCTTTTGATCTGTAAGATCAGAAACAGATGTTGGGTATATTAACTTGATGATCTGGGGACAGAATTTACAGATCTGGCTCCAGCAGCCAGATCCAGGCACCCCCGATCTAACAGGGAAGTCTTTAAGATCACAGCATTATATGCCTGTGTCACAGACTATGGGACCCTCTGATAAAGTCACCTTTATTTATATGTGTTAGATTTTTTTGACCAAGTAGCAACAGAGAAACTCATTCTATGACTTTTTTGTAAAAGACTATTCATCTGCAGGTATTTTATAAAAGAAGACCATTTGCTAGCTGTGTCCTCAGTGAAGTCCTCTGTACCTCACCACGTGACTTACAGACTCAGGAAGCAGACAGGCAGACAGACAGCAGACAGAGAGGTTAGGGTCAGAGATTAGACACCCAAGTACTGATGTCCATATGTGTTCTCTCTGTCTCAGTTCCCTCTAGAGTCAATGGAGATCTAGTCAATGCCAACATGCAACTGAAGTTGCATGGACCATGCTCAAGAAGACACGAGGGGTGGGATTCAGTTGCCCAAACACAAACATCTAGTGTCAGTTCAGGTGTTGTGAAGCACCTTTCCCGGCCTCTTGCAGGCACTTAGGAAAGGTTCATATGACCCCTAGGGTATATTTGCCATCCCTTGGAGATGTCTCAGACCTTCACAACCTGCTCCAGTTCGCCCTTCTTGAGCAGAAGGACTAGACAAGCTGATTTCCAAAGTCTCTCCCAGCCTAAATGCTGCTCTGGTCTCAAGTGGCAATAGATGACAATACACTGGGCACTTGAATGTTGCTGCTCTGCCGAAATGCCTGTAGGCTCCACCGCCGTTGCAGTGCTGACTCCAGCTCCATTTGAGGATGCTTAGGGGCCTAGCGCCCCATGAGATGCCCTACATCTGCCTGCAACTGGCAGATACAGAATAGCCCTCATAGGAAGCACTCACCCTTTCTGTGGCAGGCTAAGTGGGACACCCTCATCATCTCAGGTACCCCGGATACAAATATTTGAGTGACTGACTTCTCAATGGTCATGTTTTTTTGAATATTATGTAGTTAAGAGTCCAGACGTCAAAGTCTGCCCTTCCAAAATGAATTACTTCCTTGCTATTATATTATGCATCTACTTTGAGTGTGCTACACTTCTGCAATTTACGCTTTTGTCTGTTACATTAACAAGTCCTCAGCTACCCAGAGCTTCCTTGCTGTGCTGGTATTTGATCAAGCCGTGTCTAATCCATTTGAGGGAGTGGGGGGGAACTAAAAAGAGACTGTTACTTTATCTTTTTTTATTATTCAGGGTGGTTTTTTCAGACCTTAATTCATTCCTACAATTCTTACCAAGACAGTGGTTGAGTCTCTGAAACCATACATGGTGGTACACCTCCTCTCCACTCTACTACTTAGTAACTGCAGCATTGCATCGGCCATCACATACCACATTGTATGGGTATTGGCCTGCCCAGTAAATCCTCTCTCTTCCGTCTTTCACCATCACATATCCAGGCTCACATTTTCCTAGCATAAACAGCCTGCATGCAAATCTTGCATTTAAATGTACTCAAATAGATGACGGTTAAATGAGACAAATTTACCACACCTTTATTCCTTGATCTGCTTTCATCCGTTTTCACCAGAAAACAACTTACTTTGATTTGTGTTTGCATTTGTGTTGCAGTCTCTGCCAGCAATAATGGTTGTTTGGGGTTTTTTTTTCCAGTTCGCTGGTAGACACTGATGAGCAAAAGAAGAGAGTGAAAAGCCTTAAAATGTTTTATTTGCATTTTGTGACCAAAAAAACCCCAAACTCCAGACAGATTTCAGTTGCTTTTCATTCCTCTTTGAGTTACATTAAGGGATGCTTCATTAAGTGCTAAAGCTTTGGCAGGTGCCTCTCATGCCAGAGGATGTGGCCTACCTGGATGGACATGCCTTTTGTCACCTGGGTCAGAAAGACACAGATGAGCTGGCAACTGAAAACTGCTCATTTTTGACTGAAGTTACTACCCAAATCCCAAATATATGATACCTTCCCTATTTGTCTGTTCGATGGGAATCAAGCTGTAGCACTGGGGTGCAGGTCATGTCGTTAGGCAAAACCTTGCTTTGAGGCACATTTCCAGCCCTGCAGCCTACTGTCAAGATTCCTTCCTTCCCACCACAGCTGGAAGTGGCCTCTTCTCATCACAGGGCTGATGTACAGACAGATCCTTCACATTTTGTTGAAGCTGCCTTTATTACAGAGCAGCATGTGTCTTGAATTGATAACAAATTAGATTGAAATCTGGGATTTTGGATTAGTTTGTTGCACTTCGCTTCTAATTGCAGACTGCCCAAGAATCAGTAGTGTTGATGGCTCAATAATCTCATTGCCTTGCTGCTCAATATCCAGTTTTTAATTCTACAATATGTACCAATTTGAATGAGAGAGCTAAGCCCAGAAACATCAGAAGGGAATGTAGCAGCAAATTAGCTCCCTCTCCCCTACCTCTCTGTCACTGCTATAACCTCATTTACCCTGGAGCAGTAAGAAATATTAGCTTGCTTTTTTTTCCCTTGGTGGGTATGACAGAGCCACTTGCAACCTATCAAACTGCTCTAATGTACACAGGGATTCCCTCATACAGTTTACTTACAAATACTTGCAAATTCTTTAGTCAACTTGAGTAAGATTTCATCATTTTTCCTTTAAAAATCCTGAGAATTGAGAGCCCTGAACTTGTCAGGGAGGCACATGTTATACCACAGGCTTAGACAGCAAAGGCCAGTGTTAGTGTTACACGCACTGACACCCGCAAGTCTTAATCATGGACCTGAACATTGTCACACTGTGGCTATCTACAACCCTATGATTAGAAAACTATTCCCCTACAAAAAACCCTTTGGCATCCCTTGAGTTTAGCTGAGGGAAAGATGTTGTTTTCTCCTAGGCTGGTCTATTCACCTCTTATGTCTCTTGTGCTTGGAACCTCATGGTATTTGGGCAATGGTATTTTTCTGTATGTGGAGGAGGAAGAGATAGACCTCTTTTGGGGAAATGTCAGGCACAACAGCCCTTTTCCACCCACCTGTTGACTGAAAACCGATGTTTAGAGGGCAGCCAGATGAGTGGAGGGAAGAAGAGAGATTTGGGTGCCTCATCTGGCCTCCCTTCGGTGGCTGAGCAAGAACTGCTCCAGTAGGCTGCAGGCACTTCCCCCAGCCAGCCCCTAGGTCCTCGTTGAGGAGCTTTGTACTCTTCATACACTTTTTTTTTTCAATTCAGAAACATTTTGTAGGCACTTTGTGCAGACAAATTGTATCAGGTATGGGAGCAGCTCACTTTAATGCAACTTTGAGTTGCTCAGGTCTCGTGTGGACAGTCTTGACGCTGAGATCCCCAACGTGAGGTGGACAATAACAGCTCCAGTGTTCAAAGACGAAGTCCAGCTGGCAGCTGATGCACTCTCCTCCAGCCAAGGCAGTACGAATGTGCCCTCTGTGAGACACAACAGGGACAACATCATACAGCAGCAATTCATTTGCTCCTAAGGCAAATGAGTCCACATGGTAAAGGCTTTTGCAAATGGAATTTACTGTTCCAATGCAAATAACTAACTGGCAAACAATAACCACTCCAGTCTGAAAGTCTGGCCAGCAATAGGTTGACATTTGTACTGCAGAGAGTTTACAGATTCCTCACGAGTTGGACAGGAGCTGTGTTTTGCAGCAACAATTGATTTATTACTGTGACAACCAGTCGAAATAGAAGGACCTGCTGGCAGGCAAGGGTGTGATTTGTTCCTCTGCAAACAAGCAAGAGGTGTCCAGCTGGCCAGTGGCCATTCCCAACCAAAGCCCAGGGGAGGATGTAGGTTTTATCTCCTCTCTGCTTGAGTTTTGCCTGCTAAACAGTGAAGGAATTAGAGTTTTTTATATTGTACCAATACACATTTGTATTTAATAACATTTCTACAAAGTGAGTAAGTCAGGGAGATGCAAAAGTCAGGCTGTCTTCTAGATAGTTCACTTCTCAAGCAATGGGGCAACACTTTATCTGTTATTCATGAACAGAAAACCATTCTGATTTATATTGCAGCAGCCCCTGTAGGGACCAATCAAGATCCTATTGAGCTGATGCCTGATTGGTGGCTGTGAGGAGAAAATTTCTGGTGTCTACTTGGATGCAGTTCAGAAACATCCATTTTTTTGCCATGTAAGGTTTAACATGAGCACATTCTGGTCAGCAAAGCACGTAAGCACATGTTTAAAGAAATCTCTCTCCAGCAAAATGTTTCAGAGTGTTTCAGTCCTCTTAGACAGAGGGGAATTCAAACTTGTGCAAAAATGTTCAGCTAAACCAGGCAGTTGGGCTGCTGCACACAGACCTCTTTTGAATGTTCCACATATAAGACAGAGTTTTTTGATGCGCAAAGGTTTTTGGGGGGTGTTTGGCCCACACATCCAAATGAAGTCTTGGGCCCAGTGTGTTTTCTTTCCTAGGCAGGTTCTAAACCTGCCCCAGTGAACTGACACAGCGCAGAAAGTTGCGAATAGTGGGAGTGCACTGGTCATCTGCATGTGTGTCAGGGGTGTGAGCAACATGAAAAATGAATCATTTCCTTTTTCTGAAACAAAGCAATGAAGTGTAATAGACTGAAATTAAGGTATGAAAAATGAGGCAGAATAAAAATCAAAATATGCCAGTGACAAGAGTTGTCCGATTATGGAGTAATCTTGGTGGAACAAGGGAAGAAACCAAAGCAGCATGTAGCATTTCATGGTGGTTCACCTGGTATAGACTAAGACAGAAGGGTTAATTCTTCACCAGCTGACAATGGACAAGCTGAGGTTTCAGGGATATAAGAAGTTAAAACCAATGTTTAACAATGAATGCATCATTCATGAGAATATGGCAAAGAATATTTGTAGCATATCATTTTTGCTGAAAAGACCCTACAAAACCCCCCACAATATTGTACAACAGCTAGCTACAGCTACTTCATGTTCTGGGCATTGTGCAAAATTGCCATATCTTACTATGGTAGTAAGCCTGGAAAACACTTACTTACTTTATAAAGCTGATAACTGTAATGCAGTGGAAACATTGTTTGGGATCAGTGGAATGCATCGTAGTGATAAAGAATTTCCCTGTAACGCTGTTATAGTAATTGAAGCTGCAGTTTGTCTCCTGCACAGCAAAGCAGGCTGAGGCTGCCAGAAGGTTTTCTAAAACTTCCCTTTGTTGTGCTGAGCAATTTGCTGCCTTCGTCCAGTGATTGCTTGCCTGAGTTTCCACCACTTTGTGAGCTCTAACATAGTTTTTGTGAGCTTTAACAGACTGTAATGAGTACAGATAATTTTCATTTTTTAAGACATTTAACTGCTGTGGAGTGTACTAGTTACTTCCTTAGAGAATAGGGAATCACAATGTTTCACGCTTAAACCAAACAAAAACAGCACTAGGATCAGCCTTTGGGTGCCTCGTTTTCACTGAAACCAGCGGAGTGATGCACTGAAAATAACAGCTCTTTTTAGACATATACAACACAGTGTTTGGTCTTCCTTTCCATTTTGAGATTTTATTTTTAAAGAGAGTCCTCGACTTAGATCCCTTTTAAGAGTTCCCTTCCTTTCTGCTTCTATTGTATATCTTTAACTGACCAGGATGATTTAGCAGTACTTGACTCTCAGTGTTAAAAAGATATGCAAGGCTCCCCTTACATGGGAAGACAAAAAGCAGCTTTAAGACACCGGCAGCTTTCTCATCTATATATGAAAGGAACAAGAAAAGAAACAATTAAATGGCATGACTTCTCCTGGAGCACCGAGTCTTTTCTATCATCTTTATTTTCCCCTCAGGGATTTACGTGAGCCTGCCTTGCACATTAGCCTGGCTCACTTGGCTGCATCATTCCCCGCAACGCTCCTAAGGCAGGCAAAGCTCCTACCGAATTTAAGCCTAATATGGTTCATTGCAGGAAGATAAACCCATTTTGGTTTTAGAGGTTTATCTACAGCTGAAGTTAGTAAATTTAATATACGCTGCCCTGAGTTGACTTTCACACTAGTGCTATGTTGCTGCAACTTCTTGGTGAAGTTTGATTTACACCAGGCACTGCAGAACTTATTCCTCACATCACTAAGAACCATCTGTCTCAAAGGGAAAGTGTTTTGTGAAAACTGGTGTGGAAGGAAGTGTTCACATTCATGAACGGACAGTCTAGGAAAAATGCAGTAATATTTGAATGGACAGTGAGCCAGATCCTCAGAAACCTGATTGGGTAGCAAATGTGTTGTCCTAGATGTTTGCCCAGGAGCTGTCCTACCTGTATGAGTAAGAAATCATGAGGTTTGTATGTGGATACGGAACTGATGGCTGTGTTGACAGGGAGGAGGGAGGAAACACTTCTGCCTAGTATAATTCACAGGGGACAACATTCAATATGTTTTAGCACATGTGGTAATGCAGATGTGGCTGGAAGAGGGTTGTTTGGGGTTTTGTGTCTTTCAGTATCATTATCTTTCAGTTCATTATCATCTCTTTACCCTTACTTTTGTGGACATTTGAATGCTCTGTTTAAACAAACACCTGTTTGTCACTCTTTCATCCAGTCTCAGGTGAAAATTTAGGGTAATTATTTGAAAAATCAGTGTAGATTGAGAGAATACCTGAGACAGGAGACAACACGGTCTTTGTTTCTCCTCTTAGGCATTTTTATCAGGCAGATTCAAAGAGTACATTAGGCAAAAAAGAAAGCTGCCTAGGGATTACTGAAACAGCATCACTGTCAGTTTCAGACACAAAAAGGACCTTAGCAATGAGTGCCCTTAGCACAGCCAGGGACAGATGGGCTGTGCTGCACAGTCCTCAGTACCCCCTAGGCTGACAGGAGCTGGCTCTGTCCCCACATGGTCATAATCCCCCCAACAGACCAGAAAGGACATTTCAATTAACCCTGCGTGGCAGGTGCCATACCTGCAGCAAGGGGCAGCTCTCCTGGGTGTGTGGTGGCAGATAATAGCAGTATTCTAGTATATCTCACAATCTTGTTTTATTTTTTTAATGCCTCTAAATCATACAAATATGGCAGACCAGCATTAAAAACCTAGCTGTAGATGGCCGCTTCTGCCTCAGTCTGAAGCTGTCTTCAAAGCCAAGGTGGCTGTGACATGCCAGCCAGAGCGTGGCATGAGTTGACGCGTTACATGCCTGTCACTTCGCTGAGAACAACGCTGTGTGTCACTAACTGCTGCAGCTGTCTCCCACACTTCTAAAAGCAATTTCCACTCTATTAAGTTCTACTCCTTATGGTGTTCAGGCAGCTAGAAACAGGCTTCATTTTACCTACAGTCTTAGTAATCGCCACCAATTTGCCCTTGGGGGAATTATTAAATTAAGGCTATTGAATCAGCTTCTGCTGGCAGCTATTCGATGTCAAACCTGGACTAATCCCAAATTTATAGCTGAAGTTGATGTCAGGAACTAAAAGTTGGTCCCTTCAAATTTTAAGTCTGTATATTGCAAGCTGTATTAAGGATTCAAAGTTTTCTAGAAGTAGCCAGGGCTGGCTGAATAGGGCAGATGTCCTATGGGATAACTTCTTAAGAGGATAGTTTCACTTGTTCACTGTGTTCTGAAATTTCCTGCACAGTGAACTGAGGAGCTTTTGTGTGAGAAAGGATATCAACTAAAATTACAGTAGCTCTGGTTTTCTCTCCATTATTCTGCTCAATGAGTTTTCTATATAAGAGCATATTTTCTTCTCAGAACTCCCAATTTGTTATGGGAAGAGTGACCCATTCCCTTTCTACACCTGGAAGTCCAAAGAAGAGTATTTGGGTATCAGGAGAGATCTAGATTGTTTATGCAGATTATTTTGCACTTGGGACATTTTCAGACTGTTCCATTCCTCATTCCTAATGGAAGGGTATTAGACAGCGGGGACAGGGCTTCCCCAAGAGACAGCTGTGTTACAGATCTTCCCATGTCATTGGGGAAGCTCAGTGCAGTGGCTGATACTATTACTGTGGGTCTGGAGATGCATTCAGTGGGAATGCTTTGCATTCATTAATTTAATTGTAAAGACTCAGCTGAAGTGTCCACAAAAGCGCTCACTAAGAGCCCGACCTGAGGAAGTGGCTGGTGAGTTGGGCAGGTGCAGTCTTTGCCCGTCTCACCCAGAGCGCAGGAATGAGACCTGCATCAAGCAAGCACAGAGAATTTTCCCCTTTGAAAAGGCTTCAGGATTTGTCCTACTTTTGGTCTTGAGGAAGTCCTCTGTCTAAGAACAGGGCACGTCGACTCATCCAGAGTGTTTGGATGATGCCTCTTCCTCTCTTTGAAGTGAATGCACTAACTCTTCCCCTCATCCCCAAGTCTTCCAGTCTCTTAAGTACTTCTTTTTCTTTTTATTTTTTTAGATTAACTTGTAATAAAGGAAAATAAGAACTACTGGGAGATGAAGAGGAACTCACTCCCTAAATCACTCTGTCCTTTAAAGAGCAGAGACTTCCCTGATTTCAAACCCAGTTGTTCACAGCAGTTTCTTGGTCTGTGAGGAGTGTCTCCCCTGGGTCTCCAGAAACCCACTTGCTTTCTACCCTGAGTGTTGCAGCTCTGTAAGACCCTTCCAGTCCTTCCTAGTCCCACCATGTGCTGCAGTCTGCCAGCCTGCCGTGGCCCTCCATTGCTGACCACACCTTCTCTTGCTCCCAGAGGGTTCCCAATACCACAGGCAAGGCAAACGAGCAGGAATCCATTCCGCCCACCCACAGCCTTTTAAGAACATATAACTTACAGCAATGAATCTAAGAAATACCGTCCCTAGTGCAGCAAACCACGTAGGGCCTGGCTCGGATCCAGCCTGGGTTGGAGTGGCACCAAGGTCGTCCCAAAGCTCTTTCCATACTGACACAGCGTAGGCAGGCCCCTATGCTCAAAGGCACAAGTCATTGGAGAAATTAGCCAATAAAATTATTTCTGATAAAAGAGGCTTATTTTTTATTTAATGTCACATGAAATAAATTGAAAAGCACAGCAGTAAGGATTTAGTACTTGCAGTGCTAACCGTATTACTTAGCATTTATATAGTGCTTTCCTCACTCAGGAAAGCACTTTTGCTAACTTAATATATCCTCAGCCACCCTCTGCATATCATGAGGGAAGTCAGGAACATTTAATATCCCCGCTGATAGATATGGCTGGGACTGACTGGCATAGCTCTATTACTTTTCCACTTGTCCCACCCTCAGCATCCCACCCGAGCTGATTTTCGATGGCTGCAACCTGTATTTGTGTCCTGGAAATAGTCAGCAGTGCAAGAGGCAGGGTCCTGCCCCTTGGTGAAAGGCAGCTATGGTCCTGGCTGGGCAACCAGTGAAAGCAGAGCTGAGACTGCTGGCAAACAAGGAAGAGGTCTCAGCAGACAAGAAAAATTGAGAGAGCACGTTTAGAAGCTGAGAGCTGGGAGCTGAGATGCTGAGGGAAGGATGGGATGAAGAGGTGCTTGAGCCACCCGAATGGGCTGCTGGCCTTAGGCAAAAGAGAATTTAAGATAAAAGTTGATGGAAGGATTCTGGTACACAAAGGTTTAGAGGTTGGTTTGAATTATCTTACGTGATGAGGTGTTTAAGGCAGGAGATGGTAATGAGGCTGGGGAAGAGGATGGTAGGTCTGGCATGGGACTGGGGCAGGGCCATACAAGAGTATGTGTCCCTGGAGGTCAGCAATTTGGGGTGTGGGGGGTAGTGCTAGGAAAGCACTTCAGGCTGGGAGAGTCAGGGGTTGATTTCCATGTCAGAAGACCTGCAGAGCAGGCAGCATTCCTGGGGAGCAGCTGTCCACCCCACACAGCTGCCCAGCCCCTACCACACCACTGCTCCCTGCTCCCAGCAGGACAAGGCTCTTCTCATTGGCTGACTGTCCTGACTTAAGCTAAACAGAACCAATTCTGTCTGGTGATTTTGCTTTTCAGCTAACTGACACACACCCCTTTGGTAAACAAGGCACCAGGAGAAAGCCCACATCACATATCTGTGTCCCTCCGGTGCCTGCTCATGTGGAGTGGATGTCACAGCCCCATCACTTGCCCACATCCCAGAAAAAAAGAGTCCCAAGGACCTGTGGGGGGGTCTCTGGCACAGGTCATGGCTCAGGCTGCTGTGTTTCATCTGTGCAGGGGGCTTCTCAGCACAAAACGGAATGAATAGGGACAGCTACTCTAGCCCTTTAATCATCTGGGATCCTACTTTTCCAGTATGTAAATACATCCATACACCAGCTCTCCCCTCCCCTTTTTGCTGGCGTAACTCCTAGTTTCAATGGATTTCTCTGGTAGAGACCAGACCCATATATTGCAGTCATTACGTGAGCCAAATTAATGCTCACATAGATGGCACTTGCTATTGGAAAGGATAATAGCTACTCACTGTTGTTGATTAATATGTTCATTAATGAATAAGCTACCGATTAGTGCCTACTACCTCTGTAAACTTATGTTTACAGAACCATGCAGTTATTGTAAGGGTGGGAAGTGCTTTTTTTAAAAAAGATAGCCTAGTAATACGTTCATTCAGATATTTTTACCATAAACCAGTTGGAGATTAGACTATTTTTACTGAAACTTTCTCTGCACTTACTTTCAAAGAGTTCAAGTTTCTTATTTAGAAGTACTCAACTCCCCTGTAATTCTCTTGCTTTAATAACAAATTAAAAATAAGTTAACTTACAGATTTAAAATTACTTGATTATAAATCCTTCCTGAAAAATCCTTGCTTATATAAATTATTTTGTTGTAATTGAAAGCTAGAACAAATATTTTCTTAATTTGCTCCCTAAAATACATTGATTCTGCTCTACATCTCTGCCCAAAAAAATAGCTTCATGTCCCATGGAAAACCATGAAACCTGTCCAAAAGGTTGATCCCAAATTACATTTTACAGAAATAAAATGATTCATTGACTCTGATATTCTGACACAGTATATGCTCATGCTTTCAGTATCTCTAGGCTTAAACTGCTCGCAATGTTTTGCTGTAAACCTGAATCTGAATGAGAGGTTGCTTTAATTTTCTTAAGGAGCAGTTCTCCTAGCTGCAAAGGCATTGAAGACAGCCTGGAAGACAGAAACTGTGCAATGGTGCTCTTTATTGTCACAGGTACAGAGTTCTGATGTGGCAATGTTGCACATTCAGGTCATCGAACATTTACCGATTAGGAAGGACTTTTCAGTCTCTAAAATGTTTACAAATGGTTTTTGTCGGAACACACTCAATATAAGCAGTCTGATCTCAATGGAGTCCTACTATTTTATTTTGGGTAATAACGGCAAAGTCTTACCAACTGTTGATGGAGATACCATGGGGTTAATTTATATTCATGTTGGAAAAGCAAAGCCGTGCTCCCTCCCAACTCTGACAGATCCCGCGAGTCTTTTCAATAGTTGATTGTCAGATTGTCCCCATCCGTAGCTTAGCGCTGACAGCAGCTCATGGTTTATTTGCAGCTTTGAAGCCTGGTCCTGTAGTGTTTCTCTTCTGACAGGAGGTGAATAAAGGTGTCACTGTGGGAGACTTTCAGCCGGCTGCTATGAAAAAGACCCTCTTTGCCTCCCCTCGCAAAATCCTCTAGTTCACTTTTGGAGGTCGAGGCTTTCCCCTCAGCTGAGTTTAGCTCCATCAACTCCAATTCGTGCTTGGCAGCTGTTTCTAAAACTCTCTGTTTGTTGTAATACCTGACAAAGTTGTTAATGATGGGATGGATGGGAAGGGCGATCGCTATCACCCCGCAAAGAAAACTGATGGCAGCATTCAGTTTTCCTAGTGTCGTTTTAGGGTATATGTCTCCGTATCCAACTGTGGTCATGGTAATGATCGCCCACCAAAACGACTGAGGGATGCTTTTAAATAGAGTTTCGGGGTGACTTTGCTCCATGGTGTAACCCAGGGCAGAAAAGACAAAGATCCCAACAGCTAAGTACATGAGGAGCAGCCCAAGCTCCTTAAAGCTGCGTTTCAGGGCGTACGTTAGAGTCTGGAGCCCTGAGGAGTGCCGTGCAAGCTTGAAAATCCTCGCGATCCTCATGATGCGCAGCGCCTGCACAGCCTGCTGCACGTTGCTCAGCTCCATCAGCTTGGCTCCCAGGTGGGTCAAGGTCAGGCTGACATAGAAAGGAAGTATTGCTAGCACATCGACAATGTTCATGAAAGAGAGGGCAAAGTGGAGTTTGTTGGGAGAGGAGATAAGCCTCAGCACATACTCCATGGTAAACCAGCCTATACAGGCTGTCTCTATGCTGTCCAGGGTCGGGTGCTCCATACGGTTCCCCTCCGCATCTATGACCTGCAAGTCTGGGATGGTCCCCACACACATCACGACAGAAGAGATCAAAATAAAGAGAAAGGACAGAACGGCGATCACTCGAGCTGGGTAGGATGATTCTGGCTTCTCCAGAAACTTCCAGATGTATTTTTGGCACCTTTTCCAGCGACTTTCTGAGGCATCTACTCCCAAGTCATCCAGAATCAGTTGCACCCTTCGGGCTATTTCTTCCAGTTCCTCCTTTTTTTCACTTAGATGAGTTTTGCAACAGTCATCCAAAAATTTCAGATCCACTTTCCAAAATTCCATCTCGTTCTTGAAACATATGGGGCATATTCCTTTCTTCATGTGAATTTCCCCAAAGTAGTACACGTCAATAATGCATTTGAAAGCATCTGGATCTCGGTCAAAGTAAAACTCTCTTTTTCCAGGATCATAGTCATCACAGAGAGAGAATATGCTATCGTATCCCCCCGATAAACAGTTGATCAGCTCTGCCAGCCGTGTTTCTGGGTATTGATTCAGGTTATCTCCATAGAACACCTGCCTTACCCCACCGACATTGACTACAATCTCTGCTTCTTCATTTTTTTCTGTTCCGTCCATGTCCACATCTGGAAACTGACAGTCACCTGCCATTTTAATGGTATTGGATTTTATTTGATTTTTAGCCTGTTGTTTGGTTTCAAACCTTGCGGCTTTAATTTCTCATGAAAGCAAATCAGCTCTGAGCCAGCTCTGTCACAAACGTTACAAAGCTGACCCAGAGTCCTGGTGGGAAAGGTTATAGAAATAAACCTGCAGTCAGGAAAGCCTCGTGAGGTATGCAACAAGCTGCGGGGAAAAGACAAGCAGGCTGCCGTGCCTGCAAGCAGGATTTTAAAAAGCTCCAGCAGATTTGAAAGAGAAGAAACCATTTAATAAACTCACCCCTCTGTTCAGTGCTCGAGAGTCTTTTCAGGTCCCATTCTCTCTCTAAAAGTGATATGTGTTCACAGGTTGGAAGTCACGGCAGAGAAATAAATCCTGTGCTCTGATTAACGCAACGTGCAGTGAGTGACAGTTCTCAGAGAGACAATCGGCAGGGTGAGCCCACAGAAAACTGTTGCGGTTTCTCTCTTCGATTCCACAGATCTCCCTAGAAAGCTGCTTTGGAATTTTGTTTCTCTTTCCGTTTCTCTTTTTACTTTAAGGTCTTCCAGAGTTTGCCTGCTGACTCTTGCACACAGTGGGTCGGTGCAAGCGTGCACAGGAGAAACTTGTGCTTGTTTTCCCTTTGCTGTTTCCCAACACAATAGGGAGCCCAGGCTGCGAGGAGTCCTTTCCGAACTCTACCCTCTTCTGGTGAAACCCAGCAAAGCATCAGCTACACAGAAAACAGC
Organism: Apaloderma vittatum; assembly: GCF_000703405.1. Taxonomy (NCBI): domain Eukaryota; kingdom Metazoa; phylum Chordata; class Aves; order Trogoniformes; family Trogonidae; genus Apaloderma; species Apaloderma vittatum. Next base: position 53,968 of record NW_009693804.1, read on the forward strand.
TCAGCTATTTATACATGCCTGCCTAGCTGTAAAATAATGCATTTCTGTACCACCATGGGCTTTAACCACTTTTTAAAAACATTTTTTTTAATCAAATACAAAACATTATCTCCTATAAAGTCATTCAGAGCTGTGGAAAGACACTCAAATATTTTCTTCTGATGGCAGAAGCCAGAGGAAAAAATAGTGTTCTGAGATAAATTTGCGGCATAAATCTTGCTCTCAGCAGCACTCGAGCAAGTTTAGAATAATTCTCTGACTGGACATTGAGTTACTGAATATTTGTACTGGTGTAACTGAGAACGAAGCAGAGACCATGGAATTTTCATTCCAGCTGCAGGGCACAACTTTCCTTGCACTCGGTGTCCGTTTCCCAGAGCTCTGCGTCCTCAGTTTTAGCCATGTTTTCTTGGTCCATGATCAACTGACACTGATGATAGTTTGAGAAATTTATGCGTGTGATGATTTCTTGGTGAATTCTATTTACCAGCAGTAGTGTTTTGTACTACATCCAGTAGAATAAAGCAACAAGCAGTTCCTTTTAACTTTTTTTCTCCAGGTTCCAGGATTTGATGGACTTTCGTTCCCTGGACCCTTACATGCAGGAAGACTTGTCACTGTGCTCTTAAATTCTTAAAACTGACTATACAGTTCATTTTTAGTGTGTCCTGAGGGCTCTGATCCAGCAAAACCCACAGTTAATAACTGTTTCTGGCCACACTGCAATGATCTTCACCTGCAGATTTTGACCTTTTCCAATTTACTGGCTTCTGAGAGGCTTCTAAGTGGAGGGGAATAGAGAGGGGGAAATTGAACTGCTAGTTTACATCTCTAGGCTTATGTCCATCCTTGGAGAAAGGCAAGAGCTGTGGTGTGCTCACTGTGCTCATGCTTGTGTCACCAAGCAAGAGGGACCCTGGTGTGAACATGGTGCTCTGTTTCCACTCCCTTGCCAGAAGATTAGGGGGAATTAGTAGGAGGTCATGAAGCCAACCACACCTTGACATGGAGTATGCACATAGCCTCATACAGCTCATGCACCTCATGCACCTCATACAGCTCATGCACCTCATGCACCTCATACACCTCATACACCTCTTGGTGGTAGCTCATGACGCTTGGGGGTACACAAGCTGTGAGTTCAAGCCACTGATCCAGCCCCTCGCAGACCTTCTGACAACCTTCCTTGTCCCTGAGCTCTCGCATGATCAAGGAGTGTGAAAATAGGAGAAGAAAGAGGAGAGTTCATAACAGAGGAAGATATGCAAGAAACCTACAAAACAGAGGAACCTACAAAACAGAGAAATCCTTTCTCTTTATCTGTCACACACACCCATGCACAAGTTTATAATGTAAAACTGAGGCAAGGGAAGTGGGTTCGAGCTGCTCAGTTATAGTCACCCACTTAATGTAATACCCAGTCTCAAAGGGAGGAATAAGCCATGCATGAACCACAGCTCCATAATCTTCTTCAAATGCCTGGGTTGTGTCACTCATATCCTTGCTGCAGAATAGTATGAAAGGCAAGGAACAATAACTGCAGGGGCTGGTCACCTTGTGTAAGTGACAGTCCAAGCAAAAGGGCAATATCTATTAATCTACACCTGAGTCACACTGTTAATGTCTGGAGGCCAGTGTCACCTTCCTGTGTTCCTGAGGGTAGAATACAGTGTGGGTGTAATACAAGAAGTCCTTTGAATTTTTTTCCAGGCAAATATAAGCATACTGAGACCCACCAGCTTCTTGGGACAAAAGAAATACCTTGGAGATCTGGAACAAAACTAGGTTTTTTGGGTTCAGCAATAAATATTTATCCACCTGGGACTTCCTTGCCCACTAACAGGAATGGTTTACTTTGATTTTAGCACAATAAATTTTGAGATGCCAATAGCAGTGACATGCTTGCACAGGGGAAAATGTAGATGGCATTAGCATCAGTTCTTGCAAAACAAAATTGAGATCTGGGAAAGTTAGACTGAAAAGGTTTTCAGGCAGCATCAGCATCAGGAAATGGATTCTTTAGGTTTAAATCCTCAGATTTAACCATCTCAGACATTTGCTTTCTTTGATCAATGATTTATTCCAGTGACCCTTTGGCTTTTCTCCAAGTAATGATAAGAAATCAATGTACGGTCCAGCATGACCAACACAGAAAGCACCACCTTCATTTCCAAAAAGGCTTTTCTTCCCCGCCCCGTAATTTTACAGAACAAACACCTACAAAATAGGCACACGGGATTAGTACATACATTGTTCAGTTTGAAAGGTGAAATCAGCTCCTCTCAAATGATAAATCTCAGCACATTCTTGAAAGGTTGGGAAGAAACTATTTTTGAAATGCCAGATCAGTCCTTATAAAGACTTTACTTAGTGCTAAAATTCTTGTGCTTTATTCTCCCTCGTCTTGCACCTTTTCAGAGTTCTTTACACCTGTCAGTGTGACTGTCAAATCTTAGAGATCTGGTAGCATTTTAAATCCACTTGAACAAATGTAAATGATCCAACGAAGGGTCAGGGAGAATCATAATGAATTAAAACCTTGAGTTTGTAGCTCAAAAGGGTGAGACAGGCTTACTTGACAAATGTTTTTTATCAGACAAACCCCAGAGCAGCTAGCAACAGGAGTAGAATGAATAATTTGCAGCAAATAATTAATTTCACTACTTTAATTCAATTTTCATCCATGAAAAGGGAGCCTCGCTAATCTAAAAATTTCCGTAGATAATTGTTACCCTGTAACTCAGTTATGAGTAGCTTGCTGCATTTATTAGGGCTTCTAAAGTCAAGTTCTGTTGGTTTGTCTGGACCAAGTCAAGCCATGCTGCCCATATGCTGGAAGCGACACATGCCAGCAATTGAACTCCTACAGACCGAATAAGAAACAGGGAGAGGTTTTCTTTTTGTATCGGTGCTTTGGCTCAGAGAACAACACAGGGATTTCAGCTGACAGATGTGTTAAGTTTTGGCTGGCTCCTTCAGGGAGGAGGAGGAAGCTTGGCTGGACCTCAAGTCCTGCAGCCTGAGGGAAGGGGTCCTGGGATGCTGGGCAGCCACTCACCAAGGACAGCCCCAGGCCTAGCAGGGATGCCTGGGATCTCCCAGTGCGGCTTGGACTCCCACGGGTCTTGGTCTACAAGGCTTAGATGGAGTTTGAATATGGGTCCTGAGTGTCACCAGGCCCACACAAGCAATGCAGGAAGCACAGAGCACCCGCAGCCCAGCACCTGGGAACCTGCAGCGACAACAGTGCTTGGAGGATGCTGGAGCTGCAGGTCTGGCTCCCTCATTTGTCACTTTTTGGGAGAGGATCTTCACCACTGGGCCACTTTGTGCCAGTCTGGGTGAAGAGATTGCTCCTCCTGAGCTGTGATCTGGCTCATACTGTACTCTGAAGCCCAGGCAGCATCTCTGCCCTTCTGGCTGATGCATCCAGCTGCTTCCCACAGAGCTGTGGGCTGTAGTGGTGCATGACGGGGCCTGAATGGATGAGGACCCAACCCCAGGGAGATAAGATCAGGCCCCATGTGCAGAGAGGTGTTTACTGCAGGGGCAGGAGTCAGGTATCCTCCCTGCAAGCAGGCTGCGGTGTAGTGAGCTCCCTGCACTGAGCACAGCCCTGCATTCAGCGCCTGGGACCATGGTGGCACCTTTGACCCCTCTCTCCTCCTGGACTCTTCAAAGTGTTTAGTGCTGTGTCTACACGTTTAAGATCAAGAAAGCTTAGAGACCTGGCTATGTCCAAGCAAGAAACAGTTAGAGTGTGTCTGGCACGGATCCAACCCACGCTGACCAGTTAATGTGGACATTTCCCAGCCCAGACACAGTCATCAGAGACTATTCCCAAAAGCAGTTTGCAGGCAGCCACCTGTACTGGAGGCTGAAAGGACTTCCTAGACTATACGGAGAGCAGCTGCCAGTTGGCCTCAGTGCCCAGAAACATCCCTGGGCATGTGTAAAACTGGTCTAGGCCATACTGAGTTGTGCTGAGTCACCTGCTGCTGCCACTGGGCACCTGCTCTTTAGGTGCTATGATTTCTGTGTTGGACACTGTTGTGTGGCCCTCAGAGGCTTGGAGGGATTGTGCTCCCTACTCTTTATAACCCACTCACACACTTCTACTATGTCCTATGTGGTTTTTCAGTGACACTCAGGAATGGAACTGTGATGGAGCCAGCAAGATATCTCAGCATCTAGTATGCAACTTATTTTCAGCTAGAGGCAGACTAAGGAGAGTCAATCAAGACAAGAACATGTGATGAAAACGTACTGTACAAAAGTCAATCAGAGACCTAAAGGAAGATGAGGAATGGAAATAGTTTATTCCTCCTCCTTTCCTCAGGGTATTGTGAGAATAAAGCTTGCTGCCAGCTGCATGAGGACTGCTTCAGCATCTAGTAACACAAGGCTCTGTGTGGAGGAAACACCGTATAATTACTTCATGCCAATCACAAGAAATGAGAGGCAGATAATCTGGAAAAGAGAGAGGCAACGAATGATGTAATTGTGGGCTTCAGAAAGAGCCAGTCATCAAGAGCAGCTACTCTGGTTACCACAGCCAGCCTCAGTCAGAGGAGCAGGAAGGATTTTTCTCTAAGAATCTTTCAGGGTTTTCAAGTCTAAGGCATCTTCTAGTGTCTTCTAGTTAGTCAGACAGTGTCACAGTCTCACTGGAAGACCCAGCACGATCTCTTTGGCAAATTAATCCAGCTACTGCAATATGCTCTTTTATCCTTCGTAGCTCGATATTGTGAACCCGTTTTCAAATCATACCTTCTTTTATCCTTAGAACTTGCTCTGCAGTAAAGACAGCTGTTTTGACGCTCTGCAAGAGAAGATGAGATTGTGTTCCCATGGTCACTCACTGTAGTTCCCAGCACGAGTGTGGAGCCGCCACCGTGGCACCAGCACCAACCCCTCTACATCCCCAGTGCTTCCAAAGGGCACCAGTGCATGACTTGCTCTCATGGGCTGTAGCACCAGGATGTGCAGAGAGGTGGGTTGCAGGCTCTCACTGTCAACAGGAAACCTTTCTGATACGCCTGGTCTTTCAAATCCCTTGATGTGGGAAAATAAGTGTCTCTCATGTGCAAAGTGAATGAAATTCTACATGTTTTAATACATCTCCAAGTTTTCTATGATGTTTTCTCAATACATTAGATGTCCTTCACATTGATATGTCAAAAGCAAGAAGTTATGAAATGTGTGAACTGAGATGGATATCTCAGTTCCAGATAACGTCACCTTGCAAATCTGGTTTCATGTGTCTCCATTTCCAGCATATCTATGTATTTCTTCTCAACTATTACTTCAGATCAAAGGAGTCTTTTCCCAGTCCTTTCTCCTAGTTACTTTGATTCTTTTTTTCGAGTTCAAAATTTATACATACTCAATTTATTTTAGCAGATATTTTAATTAATTTCTTATTAAGAGACTGGTAATAGCTTGCTGTAAATTTTAATTGGCTTTGCTTTCAGTTTGACATTAATGAGTCTATTTTTCCATACAATTTAAGCTGCCTTAAGTGACCACTCAGGGGACCAGCCAGATCTCTGATTTAATGTAAATGGCTTTAAATAAGTATGAAGAAGCCTTCACTGCCAGCAGCTAAGAGCTGGATTCAAAATAAGCATATCAGTGAGACATGAACAGGATGGTAGCTGGAGATACTGTAAAGGTTTTAAGGATCTTGTCTTGTTTACCAGGGTCCCTGTGTTTTGAGGAAGGAGTGGAAGGCTGCTCCCTGCTCTTAAACACTGTCTGAAAAAGCTTTCCGTTAATATTTCTCACATTGAATGAAAAACTAGGTGACAAAACTTCTTAGAGACGCAGAGACAATGACTTAAAAAATAAGGACGGCACAGCTAAGATTTTGCTGGCATTGCGCATGGCAATGGCCCAAAAAAATAGCACACGCACATGTAATTAGGGTCTGTATTATAATGATACCACAAGGTGGTCAAATGCAGTTTCCATGGGTTACTCAGCTCTGTCGTTCCTCAGCTGTTGAGTGTCTGCCTCTGCAATCCCACCACTGGCATTTATGCTGACTTGTCATACATAATTCCTCTCAGGTCCCCTGTCCCATTGGTGCTGCTGGGCTGGTGCAAGAGGGCTCTTGTTGCTGGCACTGGTGAAGTGGCTGGGCTGGCCTCCCCAAAGTTGAACATCCCCATCGCTACTGAATGTATCATTACCAATAATTGACTCAAAGGAAAGACCAAGATCGTGCCAGCAGGGAAGGAGGTTTGCTAAGTTTCAGCAGCCAAGACATGAAGCCAGTTTGTAAGCTTGCCTGGGGAGACTTTTAATGTGATTTAATGTGTTTTCTTTAAAAAAGAATCCAACACTGCAGCCCTCTACTTTGCTTGGAGTTGGAATCGTGATTAATAATACTCTATACAAGCTATTGTTCATAATTCTTTGAAAGGAGAGCATGTATAGCAGTTTAATGTGTACCATTTCACAACAGAAGTGATTTTTGTAAGTAATGGTAATAGTTTTATTGTTGGCAATCAAACTAAGGACTATAATCAAAACACACCCAGTAAACATGGTCAAAAGCACTCCTATACATATGCTCAGAGAAGAGGAAACAAATACTGAATATTTTCTAGTGCGAAAAAGCTGTAAAGGAAACCAGTTAGAAAAACAACATAGAAAATATTTAATCATTGTGCTGAAAGTGTAACAAAAAATAAAATTCTTCCAGTGATCCTAGAAAACCTTGCAACTCTAAGAAAAATACAGGCTTCAGCTGAGCCTACAATTCTCACAGTGTAGTTATAATTTTCCTTTTTTCAATGAGTGGTACGGGACAATGGAGAGGAAGTAGTAGGACAGTAGTTCCTACCTTCACACATATCCACGCTGTACCCATGGAGGAGTCCTGTGGACATTTGACTTCATTAAACCCTGCAGGACTGAGGGATGTGGTGTGATGCCCTGCAGCACCTCACTGCCACCAGCCTCCCGCAGCCTGTGGGCTCCCCAGGCTTTCTCCCATCATCTCCTGCAGAGAGGTTATGGTTGAAGTCCTACCTGTGGCCAGGAAGCGATGGGAGGAGGTGGTGGTCCTTGGTCAGCATCCTGCTTGCACAGTTAGCATTAAGTGGAAGCATTAAAGCATGCAGATTTGGGTTGATGAAAGTTATTTTTTAACATCAAACCTTTGCACTATAAATCAGCAAAGATCATGGTTCACCTTTCTGCTTCAAGAAGCAATGAGGACCACGTTCTTACTCTCGCTGTCTTTGAAAAAGTAGTCCAAACCTCTTGTGACCCTACCTTGAAAAACTGATTTCAGCTGCTCCTTTTTTTCCTGTGTTCTTTATGTTTGCTTAGCAAAAATTATTGCTGAATTCAAGTGGAATTTACAAAGAGTTTTAAGTCAATAAAAACTACTTTTTTTCTGGAGGACAAATGATGTGTCAGAAATAATTCCCTGGCCTTACTCTGGATCTGTTGTCTAATACTAGGCACGTTGTTTATCTTGTTGCTACTTTTCTTAAGCTGTCTGGCAACACATCATATTTCTTAATAGCTTACAAATGAGAAAAAAAAGCTTTTTTAATTTGGCAAACAGATTACAAACAAGATTTTACATTATTTGAATGGCTCTAAAGCCAACCCACATGTTTCTAAGTGATTTGTCTAGACAATGGGTGAGTCAAGTCTTTTATCCATTCTGTTTTGTACAATAATCGGTTCTGCTCAGCTAAGATTCCATTTTACTTTACTAAATTGAATGCCTTTCATTACTATGTGCTGCTTAATTTAACACTGTATTGACATTTTGCATACTAATCCACTTTGCTCAGTGTAGAATCATAAGCCCGTTCAAACAATGCGTACAACACAGATTCATGGTACGTACTAGTAGTGTCCTCAAAGATGAGATTATAGAGTCCAAGATACCCTGTTCAGGAAAAAAAAAAGCTAAGAAGATAAAAGGAAGTTCAGTGATGAATGGGAAAGGCTGCTGCTGAGACCTTCTTTTATCAACCATTCTGTGGTATTTTCAATTGTTCTGTCCTGATGAGTAACGAGGGCTTCGCTGCTTTTGCTAAGCTTCAGTGCAAATCGCTGCTGTGATTAACAGAGGTTAATCTCAGGACAGACAAGGGCACCTGGTTCCGGCCAAAGGGGGATTTCAACCATCCACTGTAGTTAGAGGGACTTCTCTTGGGTGACTTAGAGAAAGGAGCCACTGCCTGTGCCAGCAATGAGGTTAAACCCCACTTAATGGAAGACATCTTCCCCCTGCTTTAGACCCGGTTTTAACTGCTTAATCCTCTCTTATATTTTCTTCATGCTTCTGTGCACATTCAGTGAGACTACGCCATAGCAGAACCATCAGAAAGAGGAACCACTCCCTGGTCAGGATATCCAGTCACATTTTGCCACAAATCACTGGGATGCATGCCACAAACCAGCATAAAAACTATCCATCCCAACAGAAAGTTTGCAATAGCAGTAAACATCGGAGTAGAAACCATGGTGCCTCCTGCTCTTCAAATGTAAAATTCCATCCCAATCATGCTAAATGCTCCAGTATTTAGCTCATCTTATGAAAAATAGATAGTCTTATAAAAAATAGCTCAAATCTCTGAGCCATTTCTCTGGATTTCCTTCAGTCTGGAGTGAGCATGGATACTATCATGCATTTGAAGTCAGGTGCTAGTTGCAAACATCCCCATAAGCATGACCAGAATACATAATTACCAGTTCTGATGCATCCAAATGGTAGGGGAATTAATTACCTATATTTGGAAATGGGTGTTGTAGCTTGTGGATGGGGTTTTAAAAGCAGTTGGCAACGTCTCAGCATAAGGGGTTTACCTTTTGCTGATTTGAGATACAGTAACATTAGCACCATGAATATTCTAAATAATCTGTCAATACATGGCTAGATCCTTCCTTCACATTGGTCTTAAACTGGAAAGCAAAATCAGGTACTGCATGTTTTATACATTTTGCAGTAAATTCCTGATATATACACATAAAGAAACGAATGATTGCACCATGCATCTGGGGAACTACGACCCTACTCCCCAGCTTCACGGTCTTGAGATTTCTGTTTCAGAGCTTGTGACAAATCATTTACTAACCAACCATTTACTGTTTGTTCTTCACATACCTCTTGAAGTCTACTTCTTCCTTGAAAGGATTGATTAATATTAATTAATTTTAACTAGGCTTCTACAGAATAGAGAATATTTTCTAGGAATTTCTGAAATCCTGACATTTTGTTGAGGAGGAGGAAGAGAAAAATAAGCTGTATTTTAAAATTTGCCTTGCAATAGCATGTCAAACAAATCTAAATGTAGGACATCCAAATCTTTAGTTTAGCAATACTGAAATTTTACATTGTGAAAATGTTTATATACTGAATGTTTCATTCTAATACTGTGTTATAAATACAATGCCGTTAGTGCAATACAAAGTCAAAATAAAGAGAACTGAAATCACAAACCCCAATTAAATATTTTAGCCACAGATATATATATATATATAAAAGCAGTTTCTTTCTACATGAGGATATATCTCAATTAATTCTTTTTATTACAAATTTTGGCAACTTGCAATTGAACCGAATGGCATTTATATGACATCAATCTCTTCTGTCAAAAAAAAAATTATTGATTCTATTTCCAGTGTGCAACGCCAGTAATTCTAACACTCATGAGATTCCTCACATTGCTTTGGCAGACTCCTTCTTAGAAATTATAAAGGACAGATGGGATTTGTGAGAGAAAAGGGTACTTTCTATACATACAGCCCAAGGGCAAGAGAAAAAATCAACATCTTCTGCATGGATGTTTACTAGTTGTTGCCTTTGTTTTCTTTGTAACCCCTCTCATCTTATTAAGCCTGAATCCTCTTCAATTTCTCTCCATGCGTACATTTTTCAAAAGGAAAGAATGTCCTTAATAAAACCTTTAGCAAGCCCAAGGGTGTAATGAAAGTGCTCTTCACATTAATCAAACAGTAACAAAGCCAATCCATCCACTGTGCACAGACTCAGATCTCAAAAGCAGATGAAAGTCTGTAAAACACCAACGACAATAGTTTATTCTATGTCAGTATATTAATGCAATATAAATTACAGCTAAGGTCTAGTCCAACCATAAGTTTCTAGCTGCAGCACTGCAATATCAATGCCTAATATTTACAGTATGCAAATGATAAGATTGTAAGCCCAGAACAAAAACTGAGATTCCTAACACACGACAAATCTCTGTATGTTAAAACACCTTGTACATCAATTTATTTTTTATGTGAACAACTGAATTTCATCTTCTGAAAAGTGATTTCTGCTGCAACACCATAGCAGAATGGTCCACCAGTCCTGCATCACAGTTTAATAATGCGGCTTGGAGCGTACTTAAAAGTCCATCTGCATTTGTTTCTCAATGTGCACTTTGACTATTAACAATGGGAATATTGCTGTTAATTCCTCCTTTTTTTTTTTTCTTTTCAAAATTGGTCTGTGAAGAAGTTGGCACTTGCTGGGTTTTGGATGAAAATCTAACACTCCATCAAAATGGGTGATTTCTGACAAACTTGTAAAACAGCTTGCACATATACAGTTGTTGCACACACATAGTGGAAAATTTAGTTCTTTAAATGAGTCACTATTTAAGTTAACAACAACCCTGCTGTATTGCACAAGAATCCTGTATCAGGTTACTCATTGATGGGAGAAAGTGATTTTTAAAAGATAGCAAAGCTTCCAAATAAGCATTTAAATATGCAAGTAAACATTCTATAGACTGTAAGTACAGAATATATGTCCAGACAGTGATTCACTTTGACTTGCTGCATATTTCAACCAACCAAGAAAGTGATAACACGTTCTATGATTCTCTTGTCTGTTTATCACAAACTCATTACAAAGATTTATCATAGAATCATAGAATGGCCTAG
>NW_009693805.1:0-48976 GCF_000703405.1 Apaloderma vittatum
TCCCGAAATTAGCATGGAGAAGAAGCAAACCGACCTTGTGCAAACGTGCCTCTTGGTCTCAGGTTTGGGTTTTTTTTTTTCTTTTTTGAAAAAAATTACATAAACGAGGATAATCCCCTGCTTATCTTGCCTTACTAGGGGGATTGGAAAATTCCAACATCTGGATTTGCAGAGTTCCTTTCATTTGTTTCTTTTTTTCTTTTCTTTTCTTTTTTTTTTCCCCCCTCAGGAGATGTTTTCCACGCTCCAGATCTGCTGGATTAGTTGGATATGAAGCCCTGCGAATTGCTAGTGTTTTGGCCGAAGGTTGTGGCATGTGGCTGTGGAGCCACTTAGAATCACAGAACCATAGAATGTGTTGGGTTGGAAGGGACCTTTAAAGGTCATCTAGTCCAACACCCCTACAGTGAGCAGGGACATCTTGAACTAGATCAGGTTGCTCAGAGTCCTATCCAACCTGACCCTAAAGATCACCAGGAATGGGGGCTCCACCACCTCTTTGGCCAACCTGTGGCAGTGTCTCACCACCCTCATCGTAAAGAACTTCTTCCCAACGTCTAATCAAAATGTGCCCTGCTCTAGTTTAAAACCATTGACCCTTATCCTATCACTACATGCCCTTGTAAACAAGGCATGGAGAGCTTCTGCATCATTGTCTTGCTTCAAGAGCCATCCTGTTCCTGTCCTGCTCCTCCTGCCTTCTGCTACCTCCTGGCTGTGAGGCACAGCTGGGCTGTTACCCCCTCGTATTCAAAACCTCAGCAAAATCGGCATGGGCACAGAGGGGAGGGAAATGGAAGTCAGAAAAAGTAGTATTTGTCCCTGACCTTAGAGCTGTCCTTTCTGAAGCCTCATTACCTCCAAAATACTCACTACGGGGCTTCCACAGACAGGAATAAGAAACACCAAAGTTACGGATCTGGGCTATACACATCGACCTTAACCTGATCTATTTCTGAATCATCAGTCATAGGGATAGTAGTGTGAGCAAGGACTAAGTAACATTGACAAGAGCTATTTAAATGATAAAACAGAGCATTTTTTAAATAGTCGGGCAAATATATTTGTCAGATGATACTGCACGTGCAATAAAACTAAGATAAGGAAATTTGGAACCCAAAGCAGGAGCGTTTTCTGAGGGTTTCATGTATTCTAAGTGCATCATTTTGTCATTACAGAGGAGATGTTTTACACAGTTTCTGAAAATATATTTACCCATTTCAATATGGTGCCACTATTGTGCTCGCACACAAGATAAAGCTGAGTCTCAGTATCTGCAACAATAACGAGATACATCAAATGACTGAACAGATGAGCCACTGTTATGGTAGCTTCTCTGTTATTCTCTTTGCCTCATTTTAGAAAGAACTTTGCAACATCCGGTTTTTAATAGAGATGGATCAGGTATTGCAGTCCCTCTCCATCTGCTGTGCCCTACCCCCCCCTTAAAAAATTACAGAGGGGCAATTTGATCACAAGTCTGAAACAGATTTTGAAAAATACGTATTTACTATATTAAAAATACGCAAAAGATTTTCAGCTTTTCAGGCATCATAAAATCCTGACCACTCTTCTCACTGTTTTCTTTTGCCAGATCATTTTGTTTTCTCTGTCTGTTGATGTCTTCATTTGGCAATCTATTCCCTACTTTATTTGCAATACAGTAAAATAAAAGGAACTTTCAGAATTGTCAAGCCCCTAAAACTGTGGCTGAAGTTACTAGTGTGAGCACACAGCATTTCTTAAGCTCAAAACTTAAATATTTAGCAGATGCTCATCCCACTAAGATGCAGAAGGTGTAGCTACTTATGTGCAGTTTTGACCAAGAGCCTCCTAACATTTGCACTGTGAGTTTTCTTGCAGCCTGCTTTGCTAACACTAGCACACTGTGCAGTGGAGGGGGAAGTTTCTGAAAATCTATTATAAAATGTCTTACTTAGTGCTATTAAAACCGAAGTAACACAGAGAATTTCAGATTTCACTCTCTCTGCTGGGATAAGGCTTGTTACTGCTTTCTTCCAGCTACATTATTTGGTCTAATAATTGATATTATCTCTGTTTACAAACCTTGAACAGTTATATGTCCTCCACCAACTTTGTATGAAGTATGTATCTGAAGGCAGGAATGGATTCCTGGGATTTTCCAGTGGTAGGAAACAACACCGAGCCTCTGCACACGTCTGCTTTGTATGGAAGCTAAATTGTTACATTTTTGGTTGCTTATAGGTTTATAAGTGCTATATAGTTATATTCTGGGTTGCTTATCAGTATGCTTCACAAAGGCTAGTGTGTGATCCAACAAGGACATGAAGGGCAAGGTTCAAACACAGGTACAAAAATGACTATAAAGCCTTTCTAAGTATTAGGCAAAAAAGAATTAGGTACAATCATCACTGGGAAGGTTTTAGGGGATAGGTCTGAAAACCAGTCAGCCTCAACTCACAAGCTAAAAACAGGTGCCTGTCTGTGGAGTGACAGGGACAACTTGGTTTTGCTTGTCATGTCTGACGGGGCACAACATTGTGCACTGGAGAAGTGGAGAATTTGAGAAAACGTGACTCGTTAACCTTCTTCACAGATCATTATTGACAACATAAACCTGAATTTGTTTTGCCAGAGGTAAGCAAGCAAAGCTGCTGTCAACGGAGCCGATGAAACCTCCAGTCCCGTGTGCCAGTTGCTCTGCTCTGCTCTTGAGGACGGATACGGGATCCGTGTTCTTGCTCCTGGAAGATGAGAAGGGAGCCGTCCCATTTCAAGTCAGCTACCACGCTGGAAACTGTTGTAACCAAAACACGGACCTGAAGCCTGTGCTCAGTCCTGCTTCTGAAAACCACCTTCTCTCCTTTTAAATCCCCTGTAATTCAGTTTCTCAGCCTTATCTGGCAGGTTTCTTGCTGGTGGCAAGGAAAGCAGTTTAACCGGGGTGAAAATAAGTCACTGAAAGCGTTTCAAGGTGGTGTATGTTTGTTTTGGGATGTGCAGTCAGCCAGCGTGTGGTTTATTGCAGCCCTGACCCAGGGTGGCCAGGGAAGGTAACAGCTGCTCTGTCACAAGTCACCTTGTGTGTGACTTTGCCCTATAAGGAAAAGAGCAACCTCTGAGAGGTGTGTTGCCCTGTTCCCAGTTTCGTAGATGGCGAACTGCCACAGAGCAGCCCACCATCCCATTGCCTGGCTTCTTTTTACTTTTCTCAGCTCTTGCCTTTTGAGATGGGGTCCTCTCGCTGACCTTTTAATCGAGCACTTCACATGAAAGACAGTGGTGGACAGATAATCCCACAGACTTTTTGAAAGGAGCTGTTTAAATCGTGAATACTTATTTAGGGGTGCTTAGTTTCAATTCATAGTTTATATACCGAAACAGTGCAGGAGTAATTTAACACGACAGATAAAGCTAGGCTGTCAGAGTGGCTGCAGAAAGGCTGCAGTACTCAGAGCTTGTCCACTAGATGTAGCTGAAGCCCTGCATTTCTTATTGATTTAAGCCTTATTAAAGAGCAGCCTTTTAATTTGATTCATCGTATAAGTTTTAACTGAATGAAAGGTAGTCAGAGTGAATAGTGATGGATGCTTATGGAGTAGAGCCTTTACCTAATGCAAGAGTTACAACTTGGCAATTCCACAATGCCATCACAAAAATTAGGTTAATATGTACAGCGACTATTTACTCTGATTTCTCTAGTCCAGACCTTCCAATCCAGGAGTCTTTTTGACATGTTTCATTTTGTATGTAAATATCTCAAGCAATTAAGTCCACTGTTAGAGGACACGGGCTTGGTTGTGTGTTTTTCCCCTGGGTTCCATTACCGAGGGCTGTGTTTAAAAGAGGAGGTTGGCTCAACAGAAACCAGTGAAGCAGAGCATTTCTAAATTCCAAAGATGAAATCTCAGTTCGTATTTTGGCCTAAGGAAGAAAGAGAGACTACTTCACTTCCTTGTCCCTTCTTCAGATCTCTCTAGTTCTTTCTGTACATAACAGCTTTGCCGTGGATGGTATCCTTATAACTTTGAAGATAAGGCAAAACAAGAAAAGACTTGGCGCATAAGCTAAGGTCAGGAGTTCCCTTCTCCAGTTTTTAATTATTTTTTTTTTAATGGTTAGCTTTCAAAAGGCAGCATTTACGAATTGTGAAGATTGACAGGAATTAAGAACATTATTCACCTGTGATTTTCCCAGATAAGCTTCATCACTAAAATCTAGAACTGGGTCTAGTTCTGACCACGGTAACTGCTTAGCCAGTGGTGTCCATGACAAAAGTCAAGGCCTGACTGATGGCTTACCTAGCATAGCCATACCCTTGGGATCCCTTTTGGAGTGCGGGCAGTAGTTTATACCAAAACTGCATTTTATAAGTCTAACAGAGTTATTTGAGTGTCCCCTAAGTCATCCCACCATCGTGGGCCTTAAAGTGCTCTGAATACACTACCCATTTTAGGAAGGCCATATATTGCTTGGCCGTGGTACACCATAGCAGTGTAAATCAGTCTCAGGTCCTTTTAGTCCTTCTTGAGAGCCCGCAGTGGTATTGCTGGAGTTCCTGCTCGACCAGGCTAAAGCACTGCATGAGCACAGCACTGTAGGTGCAGAAATGAACTATCCTCTGTAATTCCAACACATCATGTTACAATGATAATTTCAGATTTTATTAAGTCAGGATTCACAATCACTATGATGACCAAAAGCCCATCCAGGGTCCTTATTAACTTAATTCAAATATAACATCATATACTTGAGTATATTCTACAAATGACGCTTGGGTCAGGAATGGATTAGAGTATGTTCTGATCCATATTTTCCTCTGACACTAGCTTGTTATTTTTATTACTGTTAAAAATACTTTAATAATGATTTTGTGAATCTTATGATTATTCTTTTTTCCTCAATGTAATGTGAAATAACTTGAAAATATCTTCTTTCTTAGTTTTGGATTTGGGGTTTTTTTTTAATACCCTGGTAGCAGGTGGCCTTTAGCTACTGAAAAGGAAAGGAAGGCAGATGGAAAGCTGAGTTAGATATTTTCTGCTAAATTTGATTGACTAACATTTTCCAATTTTCTTTTTTTTCTCTCCTACAAAAATGAACAGCTCCAAACTGCTTTTGGTCAGTGGCTTTTGCCAGTCTCTTTCATTGAGAGGAAATTGGATGTTACTTTTTAAGGAAGCTTAAGTTTACGCATGGTTTGCTTTCATGTATGGAGTATATTGTCTTTCTGGTTGTTCTGCTAAAACAATGAAGGAATAGGTGTATATAGTATTTAATATCCCAACCAATTCAGGTTGCCTGTGAAGCATCCATTGTTATCAAGAGGATTCCAAACTTCCCTTTAGAAAGGCAAGTCGCCAGCTTATCCCTGCTTGTGCCAGCAGTTACCTGGTTCATGACTCATCAGCATTTGTTGCCTGAGGTGGATGCTCATGCTGAACTGCTGCATTTCTTCCTTCTTTCACTTTTTGATGAAGGTTACTTGGAAGATTGATGACCTGTGGGTATCCTTGACAGCTGACTTTCTAGGAAGGAACGGGATGACAGAACAGGACTTTGAAATTCATAAAGCCTCACAAGGACCCAGCTAGTCAAACCTTAGTGGGTGGTAAGAAAGGAAAAAGAAGACAGAGCAAGATAGACTTGAGGGAAATGTGTCTTCTCCTTGTTTGCTGTTGGCTGGTGCGTAGGGGGTTTCTGGGGGACTGCCCCATGTACCATCCAGTAGTTTTTCCATTTTTGTGACTGGCAAATAAGTGAGAAAGAATAGGACTAAAGACAGGTGGTTTTTTTTTTCTATTTTCTGGCTGGTGAAACAGTCCACAATGTTACAAATAGTGATTATCCTTCCTGCCTGCTCCATTAGTTGATCTCCTGGTGAGAAAAGATTAAGGCACAGAAGTTAACACTAAAGAGAATTGGGAATAAGAAAAACAGAATTTCCGGGTTTCCACGGTCATGTGAAGTACACTTCCTTTGTATAGAGATTATTTTATATTGGCTAACATTTAGTCTCTCCAGTCCTGTAATTTACCTAAATTAGCCTCCTTTGTGTAAAGCAGTGCAGTTTTTAGACTGCCTTCATTCAAGCTGACTAAATAGGTCCTATGCACTTCACAACCACTGCAAACCCTTTGCAGAAAGTGAAGGCACACAAAGCACATAAAGTCACTGAACACTTTTGTGAGATGCACTCCCCTTCATTCTAAGCATGCAAAATCTGGTCCTCACGTATAAAGCGAGCACACCACAATGAAAGTAGAAAAAGAATCCGAGCACACCTTGTTCCCATCTGCATGACCTTGGGCCAGTGTTTATTTATTGTGTATTAACACGTAACACTTTATGGTTCAGTTTACCCTTTCAAATAATGAATACAATGTGCTTTTTGCAGTTCAGTGCTGCTTGATGTTGAATTTGCTTAACGTTAGATCCTTGAGTGAAAACTACTACAGAATTGGAAATCACTGCTATAGAATTTTGCTCCTACATATGTAATTCTCAAAGTTTGATTTAAATATTTTAAGCACAGATAACCCTGATTTGTAGTAAAACATATTTTGGACTCAGGAAACCAGCCAAAGAAAAAATAATTAATCAGGTAACCAGTAACTAGTGAAGTGTCTTGCAATGCTGTAGGAACACAGACAGTATTACAGATTGGCTGGTAATGATTTCACAGTATCTGAGTGAACTAGAACTGTTCTCTCTGATTCCAAGGCAGGTGCTAAATAGTTGATTTTTCCCTTATTCAGCAATTCGCCATATTCCAGATGGTTTGGGAGTCTCCAAATTATATAACCACTATGAGGCTATTTGAGAAGCACTGTGATCTAATCCATACTCTCTTTTATAGTGCCGTTAGAGTAAAAACACTTTTAAAATTCATAGTAGTAGTAGAAGTAGAGTTTTGGAGACACATCTGAAGGCTAAATGTTATGCATATATCTGTCCATATAGTCCTATTTAAGTCCAGGATCTAAATTAGAGACCAGTTTGCCTTTCACAATAAATATGACTTGCATAGGCTTTTTAATGTACACAAAACAAAAATTTACTATATTCTAAGAAATCAGTGACATTGGTGCCACCTCTTGTATTTGTCTTTCAGCTTATTAAAATATGAAAGTCACTCTCACCTGATCTTTTCTTTATTCATCCTTTCATCTCTTGGGTTTTTATTTTCTTCTTTATTCGTGTGGTTCTGCAAATATTGTTATGTTTAATAAGGTGATTCTACCTAAAGAGCTAGAACACCCTTTAAAAAAAATCCACTTAACCCTGTCTCACAGTTTTGATCCATTAATGTCAATATACATTTTGCATCCTTTTGCGTTTTCCATGTAGTGATTCTTTTTTCAGACATGTCTTAAAATAGGTCATTGGTGTTTACATCAGCAGCAGTTTTAGACACCACACAGTAGTGCTGCCAGCTCTGCAGATCACCGCATGGTTCCTTCCAAACTAACAGTTCGTCAGCCACCCTGTCATTATCCTATAAAATAAGATTCTCATTGGGATTTATTTCACCATCACCATCTCTGTTATTTTCCCCCTTTTTTCTACAGGTCTTTATCTTTCACCACGAAGGTTACCCTCAATTCCCAGCACTTGTTTAAGTGTTATCTCAACCTGTGTTGTTCCCTTTGTGTCAGTGCCTGTTCTTCCTTATGATGGTCAGCAGAATTTGGATCTTGTCCTTTCCAGAGAAAGATGTTTGGCTCCAACTACGAGATGCTTTACCGCCCATGTACAGCTGAGCTAGCCTTCAATTCCTAATTTGCTTTATTCTCTGTGCTGCTCACAAGCAGGTGCTGCTTGGGAAATCAATGGCACTTCGACACACAGAGCAGCTGCAGGACTGAGTCTTTAATAAGTCTTTCCCATTTCTGATTTCTACAAGCCAGTTCTAGCAGCAATCTAAAATAGAAGAAAAAACAAACCCAAAAAATCCCCACCACCAATGCATTGCATATTGATAATGAAACTGATGCAAGTGAACATTACTAGCAAATGGAAGGGGCTAGAAGCTACCTCATGCAAAGTGCCTCAGTTCATATTATCTTACTGGAATAGACAATTTCTTGTCTACAACTTACCCTTGGCCAGGGTACAGTTGGCATTTAAAAGACTTCCAAATTACAGCTGATACGTGATTTACAGCATGATCACACCTGAACTGAGCCCCAAGATCTCCCATGGCAGGTTCAGAGGAAGTCCAGGGTTGGCGGCTGACTTGGTCCAACTCTGTTCCCACAGTCTGCTGATGAAAGATCATAATTTTAAAATTAAATTAGACAAAAAATAGACTGTTTAAGCATTCAGTACCTCTTTGAAGTTTCATGCTAGATTTTATGTTATCTTGTAACAGTGTAAATGAGCAGTAACTTCACTTCAGTACCAGAATGACTGAAAACAGCTAATACTGCTCTTCTTCCCAATAAATTACCTGTATATATTGAAGAAGAGTCGTTTCCACACTGCAGAGATGCATTCAGGTGTGACTGCAAGCCTCACTTGAGGGATTCCTTTATTTTATGTGTGATTTTTCAAGTGAAGCTATTCACCACTTTGCCAAATTCTTCAAATAGCACAGAGCATAATGTATTTATGGAGAGTCTATCTCTTGGGCAGGCTGAAGCAGTGGAAATTGCCTGGAGCAAATTGAAACCCTGATAATTGATTTTGCTTGCTCTTAAGGTTTCAGAAGACTTGAATTTTTCCAAGTATAAATCAAGAACTGTTCAGCAGCAAACCATGGGGAATTCCTCCAGATTCTTAGAGAGGTTTCCTTGTTAAAATCCAGAAATTATATTCTTACTGATGTAGATTAAGAATTAAATTATTTGCTTAAAATAGTTAAGTCTTTTGCCTATTGGCATATTTTGTGTCAGCTAATCTGGCTGCATTATTAACTGCCATTGGTAGCCAGGATCTTTCAGCTGTGGAAGAAAAAAAAACAACAACTGGCAATCCTTAGGTATATTACAAACCCTTCAGGCCATAAAATCTTATTAGAAGTCAAATCATAACCTCCCAGCCCTTTTGAGATTGATTTGGAGCTAGAAAATCTGTAGAAAATTGATGCTGTATGGAACACCTGCTTTGTGTATGCAAATAAATGCAAATATGCTATTTTCCCTCCCCCTCCTTTTTTTTTCATTGACATAGGACTAAGTGAGAAAGCTCTTTCTAAATTCTAATTATACGTTTTATGTTATAGACATTTCTAAATTCTTCACACACTCTATACTTCCATTATATATCTTACATGCCTGCTTGTTATTATATATTATCATTTTACAATACATTATATAATTATGTAATGGCATAAGTATATTATGGTACATATCCAAACAAAATGGAACAGTTTTATTTCCAATATAATTGACTGAAATAATGGTATTACAGGAATGGGTTCTGCCCAGGTACAATATAATTTGAAAGACTTGTATCTTTCCAAAAACAACCCAAAACCTACTGTGAAGTACTTCTTAGTGGGGTTTCTGTGCTAGAATCAAAAAACAATGCTCTTACTGATACAGACCTGGCACTGAAGTGGCAGACCATGGCAGTCTGCATCCCCATGCAGTTGTCCTCGCATCTTCTTGTGCTTGGAGCAGAGCAGCTGCAATTTGCAGAGGGGTGCAGACAGCTTTCTTCTGGCCAGTGCAGAAGGCAGGAGACCGTCTCCAGCCTCTCTGCCTGCTATCAAGAGACTAGAGTGAAGGCCAAATCAGTCTGTAAGGCTTCCAGAGGATATTAGGGGTTCTACAGAAGTTAAGCTTTCATTTAGGTGGAAGAAGAATTAAGGCTTGCCACTACTTGTAGTGAAAAAGAAACTCTCAGAACTTCTAAAAATGGTTTAACCAGTGCAATCCTGCCTTCAGACAATGAAAAAAAAATGCAGGGTCTGCATTTTTTAAAGCCCTTGAGCATTTGAGAGAAAAACTCTAAACCGTCAGTCTTTCACCTAAATTTCCTCATGGTACACCAAATGAATGCACAAAAACCTCAGAAATAACTGTTTCAATGCCAGTGACATTAGCACTGAAGGGAGGTGGGAAAGCACCAACAGATGAGAGCTGAATGCTGCAGTTGAGGAAAATGGCCTGGGGAAAGAAAGGAAAAAAAAGTCAGAAAAAGATAGGAAGAAAACCCAGAAGCTTCAATAGTATTGATGGAATGATGAATTTGTCCTTCCATTTGCTAAAACTCAATGCATTGAATATGATATAGAGCAAGTGATAACTCAGAAATTTAATTATTGCCTTGTTGTGTTTTTTTCCTCTGGGAATCCTACATCTTCAGTAGATTTATGCTGCTGATATGATGACTATGTTAATATAGAAACAGGCAATTTCTGTGTAAGATTATCAATGACCTCAGTGAAAATGCCCCTGCTCAACAAAGAGAGTGTAGGGTTATGGATACGCAATCCAGCTCCCAACTGAACACAACTGAAAAATAAATTCAGCCTAGTTACAGTACATTCTCAAGGAGTGGTCTAGCTTTAACATGAGGAAGGTACGGTTCTCCTCTTTCTCATTGATTAGAGAAAGCTTTTCTTTCTCTTCCCCTAAATAGGGACATGACGTGCCCAAAGCATTTCAAGAGCAGAAACCTCAGGAGCAGTGCCAGCTTCACTGAGAGTGTTTTCAGCCAGCTCTCTCCTCAGCTCGCCAGATGCAGCCATCCCAGCATGCACAGTCCAAATGTCAGTCAAATGCCAGTCAGCTGGTCGGTTGTCCCCACCATGTAAATTGCTTACGTGATCATTTCAACATACTCCTCTAAATTTCTCAGTCAGACTTTTCTTTCTGTTCTTAAAGTGGTTGTTTCAATTCACAGGTCAAAATCCAGCAGATCCCTTTTAATCTTCTGGAGCTACACACACATGCCTTACATATTCAGGAACACTGATTTTATCTGCTCCTTTGTGTTCCTTGACTGTACCAGAGTTTGTTTTCTTTACTTGTATATTTAGAAACAATTTAGAAAATTCAAATTTGGATTTCTTGTAGCCAGTTCTTGTAATGATGACCCCAGCTGATTTCCTGTTGCCAGTACATTCTCATGTCTCGAGGATTCAACCAGGTTCCCACTGCCTACCGAATCCTTGCATGTCATTTGAGCTGGAATAAGAGTCTGTGTGCACGCTGTCAGGCTGTTGCAAAAATGAGCTAAAACATAATAGCTTTAACACCAGTGAAAGAGGGTGACGATGAATGTGTCTTGCCTTCCATTTTCCAAGGACTGAGGATATACCAGAGTAACTTTCTGCAACTCAGTTGTTGCTTAGCTCCTTGGTATCTTTGTTGTGCATTTTGATCTCAGAAACCCGGGAGCTGGTTTTCTTCCAAAAGAAAAGTGAACAGCGGACTGGAACAGGAGGAGGACAAGCAGCCCACACAAGCACCCTTATCTTCTCTGGTATTCTGCTGGCTCGCTCTGCCCTGTCACAAACAATCCCAGAGCTTTATCTTCTCTCAGGACATGAACAGCTGGCTTCCAACCCCCTCCAGAAGATTCACAGAAGAAGCCCCCACCTTGTAAACTCCCTTTCGTTATTCTTAAATCTGTGACTTTCTTAGGAGTACTACTGAGCCACCACCAGTTTATGAAGAAGATTCAAAGAACTATTTTTCCTTAAGCCACAATGCCCATGCATATCTCCAGGTGATATGAGCTGCCTTTTCCAAATAGATTAATAAGATTAATGAGAAACCACCCCAAGTATGTTCTTTCCACCCCACAGACACTATCTTCACAAATATAGCCAGACTTTTAGTGCTCTCCTGTGGAAGTGTTCGATGCTGCTAACATATGGACTGTTTCTGAGCCAGTGCTTCCTGATACTGAGCTGCCCAGTACTGTTTTCTCTTATATCCCTTACAAATCAGGTGCAAAAAATTTCTAGACCCTCTAGTGCCACTCAATAACAGGTGCATTTGAGAGCTTACCTCAAAACATTGTACCATGCACATGTTTTTCTTCCTAATGGTGTTCCGAGAAGTATTATTTTTTGCTGGAGCCAAAGTCCCATTTCTCTTCTCATAGCACTGGCTGCCACCTCCAGTACCAGCCTATCATTTCTCAGTTGTTTGCATATCTGTGCGTTAAACTGACCTACATCTCTCTCTAGGGAGTGGGCAGCAGATGGTCCTGAGGCCATCTGGCATCTCAGGATGCTGCCTGAGTGGCTTGTGGGTCACAGAAGTGGGAGATGCTGGTCGCTGGATAAACAACGTGCAGCTGATCTCCCTGGGGAGTGCTCTGCTTGTTTCTGTAAACAACTTTGGGCCAATGTGAGCCGGCACAGTAACACGCAGAAAGTAGGTCGGATAGGTTATCTTGACAGCAATGAGAACATTTATTTGGGAGCTACTGGGATCAGGGGGACAGCTACAACGAGCTGTCTCCATAAACATGCTGCCCCTGTGGGAGAAGCTGGTCCGTTCACTGAAGGGGCACCACGGTAGCTGGGGCTGGAACACTTGTCCCATGAGGAGAGGTTGGAGAAAGTGGAATGTTCAGCTTGGAGAAGAAACAGTTTTGTGGGGCCCTAACTTCAGCCTCATGGTACCTATGAGGAGATTATCAAGAAGACCGAGATAGGCTCTTTGTAGGGCTTTAAGGTGAGAGGGCAAGAGGCAATGGGCACAAGCCGAAACAAGGGACGTTCAGGCAAGGTATAATGAGAGACTTTTTCACTATGAGGACAATCACGAGGACAGGCTTCAATCCTAGGCAGTTTTTAAGACTGGTATAAAGTCCTGAGGGACCTGGTCTAAGCTCACAGCTGAGCTTGCTTTGAGCAGGAGGTTAAAATAAAGACCTCCTGTGGTCCCTTCAGCCAGTTAGTCTATGATTAATAATCAGTCTGGTTTTTAAAAAATCCTGCCCAAATCCCAGGTTGCAAAGGGCAGTCCCAGATGCGAGCTCACATTATGGAAAGCCATCTCTGTCTTTCTGGTGCAGACAGAACAATTATACTAAGTTTGACCAATCAGTCAATACTGCCAAATTTCACCCAGCTCAACACGACAAGTTGTTGAAGGATTAATACTTAATTTTCAAGGGTAGCAGCTGTGTATGAATCCTTCCTTTTTTTATCTTTTCTGAGGGCCTGAGTCTGTAATCTGTAATCTCTCGTGCTATCTCTGTCAGAGCAGCAAATAGCCAACATAGCTGCCTTGCGCTGCCAGCTAGCAGGCAGCCTCCCCGCTCGCCTATCAAAGCCAGGCCCCTGCAAAGCACGCGTTTGGTCTCCGCAGTGTTTACTCCTGCTGTGTCATTCTGTCCTTCCCCCCCTCACTTGGTCTTCTCGTCCTTCTTCCTTCGGTGGCAGGGTTTCAGTGCCAGAGTCCTGCTGTTCGCGTGCCCTTGCCTGAGCTTGCCACTCGACTTTTTTTCTCTTCTCAGCTCTTCTCTTTGCTCTGGTAAGTCTGATGAACAGCTTCCTTGCTGTCACTGCATGGTGGCATGGTGCAAGGGCTTTAGTCTAAGTACTTCCCTTTAGCACTGTCAGCCCATGTTTTCTGGGAATAGCCTTAAAAGCCTGGGCACTGTGTGTTTTGTGAGGAAAACAGGCGAGTATCTGAGGCTGTTGGTGAAAGTAAGAAATGCTTCTTTAAGGAGAGAGCAAAAAAGATTTAAGATGACTTCAGTAGAGCTTGCCTTTAAGTGAGACTTGGGGCCATGGCTGGTTTGCTACAACAGTAAGTGATCAAGACACAGGTGCTGAACGAGACTTCAGAAAGTATCAGCCTGATTCTTTCCATGATCGTATGGAAACCTGCCATGAAGCCTCCAAAATCTGTTGCTTTTTTACTAGAAAATTGTGTCTAAATCATAAAGCTGTTCAAATGTAACATGTAGTTGATAAAGCAATTTTACTACTGCTTTCTGAAGTAATGCATAGGACAGTTTCTAGACTATAAGAAGGTACTTGTGTTTTTCTGTTGGGTGATTTGAGATAAAAAGTGTGAGTGTGAGCCATTCCCAAGTTTCATGTGTACTGCTTTGAGGTGTTACTGTAGTTAAAACTGGTGTTATGTTGAGGTAAAAATTCAGATTTTATCAGCACGTGTTGGCTGGCCTAAGAATATGGAACACTTTGTTTTAGAGAATTGTGTGTGTATATGAGTTTTGAGCATAAAGTGCTAAATGCCATCACCCAATTTAGAAGTGCCTAAAATAACTCCTGGCTGCAGAGCAGGTGCCATATGTCCTTCTGCTAGATACATGGGGAGGCAAGAGCTAAATATAGACCCGTTTGTAAACCCTCCAGAAGTTCAAGCTGCAAGAAAGAAAGGAGGAAGCAACTCCTGTGAGAAGGAAGGGGAAGTGCTCTGTTTAACAGAAAGTTAAACAAAACTCTGGGACAGTATGCAAGACAGTCTGCCAGAGAAGCTAAGAGAAGGATGTTTGCTTTGGGCTTTGTTTGCGCCAGGATGGTGCCTGGGTGCCAGAGGTGGGCTGATATGGTGCCCGGCGCAGGGGATGGTTTTCCCAGCAGTAGGGGGACGGCTGCTGCAGCTCTGCTAAATCAGGCACTGGCTTTTGCTGATTGACCTTTTGCTTTGGAGTTGCTGGCTGATTACAAAGCACAGTGCAAGCAAAGCATGCTGTGACTGCAAAATGTGAAGTGATATGGTCAGAGACAAACAAACACGGCATGTTACCAGCATGAGCTTAGCAGCACACCTTTTTCTGTTGCTTCTGCCTGCAGCTGTGGCTACGCTGTGAGCTCAGCCCAGCTTTGTGCCTTTGGGGCCAAACACAGACCACAGCTGCTGCCCCGAGCACAAGTCTCACTGCAGGACGACCAGCATGGCCATGAATCCTCCTACAGTAAGGCACCAGCTTGGGACTGGTGTGTGTCACTCCCTGAACCTGAAACTGGAGGCCACCCATGCCCTGAGGTACTCCATTGCTCTCCTGGGTTATCCCAAGGTTTTCGTGGAGGAAGGAGGAGAATGGGGAAGCAGCAGCATCCTCTGCTTCTCAGGGGTGCTTCCCACCGGCAGAAAGGAGGACCAGAGTGACTTTCCATAGGCAGCAACCAGATGTATCTGAGAGCAAGCTTCTATCCAAAACACCAGGGCCACAAAAGATGCTGATGGCTGTGGAACAGGACCAGTATCTGGGAGGGCAGAAGGAAAAGAGTAAACAAGACGCAGTGCTAAGAGTCAGATAACTGGTCATAAAACAGGATACGACTGTGTTGGAAATTCAGATGCTTGGAGGCAATGGTAGTGGTAGTAGGACTTGCAAAACTCAAGAGGTGGATAGTCTAAAATTTGGCAAGTCTAAAATTCTCTGAGGAAGCAAAGAATTCCTCTTTTGGGCCCAGTCACCTAATTTTTAGGCATTACTGCGTCTAAGATAGTGTATAATGTAAACACTTTGGGTCTTGCTGAGATTGGTACCAAAAGTGTTTTACAGCCTGATAAGGGAGAATTCCTGATGTAAATCAAGGTTAAACAGGCTGGAGCACAAGGAGGACCAGAGTCAACTGCAGTAAAATCTCCCAGGATCAAAGGCTGTAAGTGGGCTGTTCTCAGCAGATGAGAGTTGCCCCGTGTCCCTAAATACAAACTCCCTAACGCTGTGGAAGAGGTTATACAAAACGAGACACAGAAGTCTTAACAGACATTGTGTTTGTGATTGAAAGTACTTATCAGACCTTTGGTTTAGCTTGAAAAAGAATGGAATAAAATGCTGAAATACATAGGTATGATCTAGCAGGTGGACACACTTGTGTTAAAGGTTCATCGCTGTGTTTTTCTGCGGTTCCTCTCTGCTCACTGTTCCAGGTTGGTGTCTTGAAACTCAGCAAATGTGTATTGCCATGGTTTCAGAGACTAATTATAACTAATCCCTTTCTAGTCAGGAATGTATATTAGAGAAGATTCCTTCGAGGCCAGCTCTAAAACATCTTGTGCCTTTGATTCTAAACACCCAGTTTCTCTTTCATTCACCCATGTTTTTTCCTTATTACTGAGAAACACTGTGCATAAATCAATCACCGCTGTTGATTTAAGCCATTCTGTGTTTGCAAGCATCCTTTGTGATTCATGTAGGAGGAAACCTTTAGCTGGACAGTGTTGTTCCATGACTGAAGCGGTTGGGAGGCAGCCAAAGGAGAGAGTCAGGGTGCAGTGAGAACCATGTCGACTTGTGCCTTCTTACAAAGCGGGAGAGATAGTTGGAAGAGAAATTCACATTTGGAAATGGAGAATTTAATGGTCCTGTTTTTATTGTGATGAACCTTTTGCAAAAATAGCTCATTTAAATTTGGTATATACTTTGTGAGACTTTTGTTCTATCTAGACAAGAGCTGGTGATCTTGAGTTTTCTAGCTGATTGATTGGCAATTGCGAATTAGCTCAAATTAATGAAAACAGTTGTAAACACTAGTCTGAACATGTCAGAAACAAACACATATTTTGTGGAATTTCTAACCTGGCATTCCGAATAATCTTACTGACCTTGAATTAATTGGCAGTCAATTACCTCTAGTTAAAACCAGATCAAAAACTGTGGTCTAACATTCGTGCTATCTGGGATTATTTACCTAAATTGCATATGTAGGGTCTAATCTTTCAATGCAAATTAAATACAATATGACATCAAATCAGACGGATATAATTTTGAAATCACTTCGCAGTGATATAATGACCAGGCCATAAGCAGGAAGGAGAGAATGGGATGTGTCTGTCTGACAGGGTCTGTGAGACCAGGTCCAGTCACCTTCCTAAGCCCTTCCTGCTGGTTCGTTTTACCTGTGGGAGGACTGCAGGGGCATGGATTTAAACTAGCAGTTTTCAAGAACATCCTGAGCCCCACTCAAACTTTCAATTGTTTGCTTGAGAGATTATAAGCCAAAATATTTGACTATCTTATCTGTAAGTCCAGTCGAATAGCTAGACAATCAAATCTTGAAAAATGTTGCCTTAGCAATGGTCATCACTGCACTTCCAAACATCATTCCAAACCGGGGAGGGTTTAATAACAAACACCAAGTCAGATATTACAGTAAATTACATCTCTCTTATCATATACTACCTTTAGCTGAGTTAGTTTATGATTTTGAAAGCTGTAGGAATTCAAACACAACAGAATATACACTACAGATAATTGAACAGGGAACAAAGCACTTCTCAGTCACCTCCATGTTTTCGAAACAAGCTGTCTTTTTAAAAATAAGAAAGCAGCCACCTCATATGGTGGAACAGAACTGAGAAAGCAATCTTATTCCTCTTTTCATTCCCCACTGGCACCACTGTAAATCATATAATTAAAGGAAGGAACAAAAATCAGCCTGAAAGAGAAAGGACTCCTGGCTATAAAAATAGAGACTATAGTCAGGCATTGGGGGCTAGTTGCAATGTGAGCCCCAGCTGCACATCCTGCACCATGTGAGGGCAATGCAGCATTGAAGCAGCTCTGTCAGCACTCTGAGAAGGAAGGAGTCTTCTCTGCACTAAGTTTTCCAGCCTCACACTGTCACAGATGCTATTTCTGCTGGTCCACACCTTGCAGGAGGCGGGAACATGTGCCCAGGACACCCTCATTGCCAGATCCTGGGTAAGCTTGAGCAGCCTCCAGAGGAAGACAGATGCGTCAGGAGCTCTGGATTTGCCTGGCTAAGTGCAGCTGCTCAAAGACCTGGGAAAACGAAAGCTTCCCTTTGCAAATTGAGAACAAATTAGCTGAAATTCACCCCAGAAAACATGGACTATCAACTCCTGTTACGCCCGGTTGGTTTTACTTCTCTGCAATTTATTCATATTTTGTACTTTGTCAAATGAGCTGTCAGCAGCACTCAGTAAGTAAAACAGAAGAGTGATTTATAGCTGTTTGTCTTATTCTTTGCTGTTACTGTGACAGTACCAAGCCAGGCCTCTTGCAGATCAAGCACCAAGCTGGGCTCTCCAAGAGCACAGTGCAATTTTCAGTGTACCGGTTTCATTTAAAATACACCTTTTTTGTGATTGTTGACTTAAGTTGTGCCCATGGGGGAGAAATAGGAAGTGAAACAGATGCAGCTCTGAAGTGAAGCTGCCTGTATTGATAGGCAGCATTGCAGGTAGACAGATCAAGAATAGTAACTGTATTGCAAATAGTATGTTCAGGTAAGGAAATAGTATAAATGACTCGGGTGTCATTTCATGCGTTATCGCTGGCAATGGGAAAAAGAGGTTTTGATTTTTAAGCATGAGGTTTGGGCAGGCTTTTCCTTTTGGAAAGTATGTAATTTGCTTTTCTCCCTGCAGGCAAATCACCTTGGTTGTTCATTTAAGTGCAGCATATTTATCAAGCCAGAGTCAACCGATGTGCTGCCGTCCCAAATTCCACACAAAATTACTCACATGCTGGCTAAGCTTTGGGAACAGTTAGAAGACTTACTTCATGTGCTTTTAAATTAACCCTCCATTTGTTTGCTATCAGGTACCACATCAAACATGGAGAACGACCAGTTTCCCACTTCACCCAGGCAGGACATCCAGGGGCAGAGTGGGGACAAAGCAGCCCCCGGCTCGCAGCCCCCCGCTCCAGCCCCCGCGGAGCAACCACATGCCCAGCCCGAAGCAGCCACGTGTGACATCTCGGAGGAGCTGAGCCGGCAGCTGGAAGACATTATTAAAACCTACGGGTCTGCCGCAAGCCTGATGGAAAAGGAAAACATCACTACAGGGACAGACAAGCCTGAGAAGGGAGAGGCCGGCGGTGTGGAGGATGTAGAATATGAAGATGCAAATGAGGAGAGTGAGAAAGAGAAGCTGGCTCCTGGGGATGCTTCCAGAGCAAAGGAGCCCAGTGGCAGCAAGGAGCAAAAGCTGGAGAAGAAAATCCTGAAAGGACTAGGCAAGTACTTATATACTTACACAGCTCTTCTGCAAACAGAAGTAAAACCTCCCTGGTCCTTGCTATTTCCCATGTTAAGCCTCTGCTGTGGATGATAAGGACCTCTAATTACCACTGAAAATTGCAGCATCACTCTTCCCTAATTTACAGTTATTTTCAGCAATTACCCAAGAGATACATGTAGGCTGTATCAGATATTAGTCCTTTCAAAAAGACAAAAACTTAGGACTATATCACACAATTCTAGTGTAGTATTGGGCCGCCCAGACTAATTAGCCAAGGCTATGAGTCTGACAACACATTGCACAAAGTTGCTTCTTAGACGAAGGAAAATCTGGCCTCTTGCTTGTGGCTCAGCAAATTTTTCTTCCCCTGCTACCTCTGGTATGACTTCTCTCCAGTTGTAATGGTGCTGATGGTGCTACTCTGTGTCGTGAGAATCTGCAGAACAAATTCACTGTCATGCCCAGGTTATTTTCATCTAGCAGACCTCCGGATTCATCAGAAGCTACATGAAAAAGGCTTATTATCTCTAAGTGAGTGCTTAGAGAGCACTTTGGCCACGGCAGGGCTCTCTTAGTTGAGCAAGAAAGAAGTCTCAGCGGGCTCTTGTGAAGTATGTCCTTTTTGCTGGGCAGCCACTAGAGAGCAATGTAGTTACATCCCAGTCTACCAAATATAATTTATTTCCCTTTCTGCATTTGACTCCCGCCAGTTTTCAAGCCTCTCCTTTGCGTGAGAACTCAACTCGTACCGCATATTCAGCCTATAGAAAAATCACTGCAGGACATTCTTACAGACAAGGAACTAAGTACAGGACAGAGCAGGGTTTGTTTTTTCTCCCAAATTCCTTGAATGCCCAGGAGAAGGTTCTTCAATTTCTGTTGCCTTGGTTTTAGTGCAGTTATTGGTAGCTCTCCAAGATCAGTGAGAACACTACCAAAGCACAGTTCTTCAGTTGCACTTGCAAGATTTTTTGCTCCAGGATTTGATTTTAGCCCTCTTCAACTTATTTATGGTGGTGCCATAGAGAGAACTTGGTTTGAAATAGTGGATTTTCTCCACAGGCAGTACTCCCAGACTGCACTAGACTTGAAAAAGTCCAGCCAAAAGCAGAAAGCAAATTTGCTCGAACAGCCTTGGGAAGGAGAAGTGTTTGGAAAAGCACAGCCAAGCCCCTGGCACCACAGTCATCCTTATCTCCAGGGATACCAGGGACATTTTATATTTGAAGAACAAATGGTGTTGAAACTCCAGCTGATACTCAAGACTGAAATTAATACCACGAGGTATCAGAAGAGAAGCAATACATAAATGGCTATGCAGTGGTTTAGCTATGCATGCCCAGATAGTTATTAGGTTGTCTCTGGTATCCATATGCTCTTCACCTAGTCAAGGAACTGATTTACACCACTATCATGTAGACCAGACCTGGCTGACAGTAACTGCTGCTCTCTGATTGTTTCCATCCACACTGTAGTCTTTGTACCTAACTTAATCTTCCATATGTCTTGTATGGGTTGAGCAGCACAGGAGCTGAGTACAGCATCTTTGATCAGTTTTCATCTGCAAAGATATCTTGTTTCTAAGCCTTTGGGGTTCAGGCCCTTTCTGTCTTATTTCAGTCAAATGTGCTGCATGTATGACCCAGTCACACTGCAAGAACATTAAATGAAAATCAGATTGTACAGGACGAAAGCATTTCACAGCCAATGCTTTTGCTAAAAGACAGCACATTACTGAATTCTGAAATAGAGGAAAATTCAAGCATGTTTGTTCTTACAGGGAGAAGAAAAACCCAGAAATTCATAGCAAAATATATTCCCTTCTTTCCAAAATGCCTCATTTCTCCCTGAGTTTTCACAGATCCAACAACCACAGAACAACTCATTTCATAACACTACAAACTATCTCTAACATCAAATCTGCCACTTTTTTTTTTTTTTTTAAGGGAAGGAAGCCACCTTACTGATGCAAAGCTTGAATAAGCTGAATACTCCGGAAGAGAAACTGGACCTGTTGTTTAAGAAATACGCTGAACTGGTTAGTACAGCATTGCCTTTTTTCTGTGCAAACTGACTATACCGGAAGATATAAAAAATATATGTATATGCCATGTGGAACAGTCAAACCTTATGTAGTAGTAATGTCTGTCCTGTTAAGTAAAACCCAAAATAATTGTCAGAGCCAAATACTCAATTATGGGTGAGAAGGGGGAAGAAAAATAAAAGTGAGGAAAACCAGCTGGACTTAAGAAATCGATGAGGCAGAATATTTGTACTTAAAAGCAAATCTACCAACTTGACCCATGACGGAGACTAGTGTCTTGGCTCCTGCCGTCACCTTTTGCAGGGAGTTTTGCATACTTCTGTATGCAATTATTGCTTTAAATTATGTATTAGTTATTTAATCAAAGTTAAAGTAATACAGGGCTTAGTATAAAATGTTAGGAAGCAGAAAATAGAGAACTGAGTCTGAGTGTGAGAGAATCCACAATACAATGAAATGGCAAGTCAAACCTCCTGCCACCATAGTGTCAACGCTGTAACAATACCACCTACCTGACTCTGTTCTTTCTACACTTAAGGCAGGTTGTTTTCAGATCAAGTATTTTCTTCGAAGTAGTTAAAGGACTCTATGACCATAAGCTGTGGAAATTTTACAAATGAAAAGGCTGCAACATTTGCAGTTTCTGGAGTACTAGAAAATGTGCCAAGCAGAAAATTGACTTTATCACTGGTTTTATGCACAGTTATGTCCATGCCTCATCATAATATGAAGTTCAGTTTTTCTTTTTCTCATGTAAAATTCTCTGATTTCATAAATTGGGCTCAGGCTATATATGGTTTAGCTTGTGCCTAAAGGGACTTCTTGCCCATGGATTAAGTGAAATAGGTCTTCCTCTTCCTCTATGAGGTACCGTCCACTGCATTCAAACATCCTTGAAGCCCTGTATAGAACAGGAGCTGTATTGCCATGAGGGATAAAGCTGCTAAAACATAAATTCAGTTTTCATACTCTGTGCAATGTCACTGAAATAAATAATTCAAAAAAATACAGCTAAAAGCTTGTTGGAGAAAGCCTTACACTGCTAATTCAGCATGGCTGAGGAGTGTAGCATTGTCATTGTTACCACCCTCTCTGCTCACTCATCATCAGGCACTTTGGGCTACTTTTTTTGCTTTTGCCGTGTTCTTTCCCAGGCAGATCAGCTCCCTGCCCTGGTGAGCTGTGTGGTCACAACAAACCCTTGTTGCAACACAGCTCAGGGGAAGGTACAGCTGGTTGCTGACCATGGCCTAAACCACATTAGCAAAGGCTGCTGCTGGCTGTGGCTTAAAAGGTTGGACTCGATGATCTTGAAGGTCTCTTCCAGCCAAAACTGTTCTATGATTCTAGGATTCTACGACTCCATGATTAAGGGGCTGTCTGTGCTCGGCTACCCAGCTATGAGCTATGCTAGCACATGCCCTGATGCAACCTGTGGCAACAGGAACACCAGAAAAAGGAAGGAATCAGGGAAGAGCACGGGCTGGTGTGAAGGAAGCTGTGCCTGGAGGGGTGGGGAGGCACTGCAGCGCAGCCATTTGGACACAGGCTGTGCCACACTGCTTGCCATCAGAGAACATTTTATTCACTTCTACTGGTGTAGGCAGAGTGGTCAGGGTTAGTTAAACAGACTGTGCTTTACTTCAGCTTTTGCCTACAAACAGCTGCTGCAGCGTTGCTTGCAACTGGTTTATTTTCAGAGGTCCTGGGGATCTTAGAAGTGCTGAGTGCAAGAACTATACACTAATAAATAAATACGATTGTTGTTATTGTCTGCAGTGGGGCCAAGATAAATTTTTTTCCTCCAAACTGAGAGTTTCTCTCTCTAGGTCAGATTCTCAAAATTAGAATTCCTTCTTTTTGTAGTCATTTTAGCTAATATTTACTTGAATAATCTTAAAAATTATAATTGGTGGCCTTTTCATCATTCTTATTTACCAGTGAATTCCCTTCTTCAGTGCAAAAATAACACTATGTTTATACATTCCTGAGAACTTTGAAATATAACTTTCAAGCACAAGTCATTTTTATGGAAAAAAAGAACAAAAAATATTTGGAACTCTTCTCATATCACAATTAAGACCTATTTTATTCTAAGCCCCCAATCTCAAGCACAGCTTTAGTGAATCAGCTAAAATTTGGACAAATCATTAACTGCTGAACAAAGACTGTGCATGCAAAATATGGAGTAAAAAGCAAATTTTTGAGTTTTTAGAAGGGAAGGGGCCAAAATCAAGCTTATTTTAAAAAAAGAAATCTCAGCCTTAATTACAGAGAGGCTATTTTTTCCCTCCAGTATCAGAAAAAAACTATTTCAGCTGATGCAGCTTGATTAGATGCAAAAGTCCCTATTCTGATCTGTGGGGGTAAAAACGCAAAATGCACATGCTGAAAGTTAAGCATAAACTGTAAATATACTCCAAGCTGGTGACTGCATTGTCATGCAGTATGCCTAGTTGTGATTTGATTGATAATACACAGAGCTCTGTACTGTAAGGACAAATTAAAGAACATCTGCAGAAAACAGATCCTTAGGCAGAGAAAGTGTAAAACATGATGCCTGTTGGCTGTCTTGTTTCAACTGCACATCATTCCCCTGCAGTCAGAGACTTTCCTGGTCACACTGAGGTTAATAATTAATACTAGTGGTACCATATTATAAGATCTTAACAGCAACTGCTGTTATGAAAATTTGCACATTGCACCTCATGTGCTGCGCTTTTTCACCCGGAAAACATCTGGACTTCAGAAATATCTCAAAATGTATGCGCCCATGTAATATAGTGAGAAGGGCTGCTGTGTGTTGGATCAAGAGCTGAAATCTTTAAACACTTCAGAGGTCAAATGCTTCTTTGACATGACTTTTGTGGTGTTAATTTGCAGTAGAGGAATTTTTTTCAAAACAAGCAGTAATAGGCATTTATCAGAAGAAATGACCAGTCTGTTCAGGGACTGCTACTAGCAATTCAGTTGCTGCCTCTACATCCTCCTCCCTTCCAGACCTCTAGGGAAGGCAGGACCACGCACTCACAGGCACAGCAGGTTCCCAAGTGAATGTCAGGGACTGTCCAGTGATTACATGGAGCCAAAAAGCCCCAAAGAGGTTTGAGTCACCTCTTTTGGTGAACACCCATTGATGACTGGACCTCCAGAAACACAGCAGATGGATGCTCCCATGTGCACCCATGAGCAAGAAGAGCCTAGCAAGAGGAGGTGCCCACATATCGTTTCAGGGAACTCTTCCCTGAAGAGCATCCTCCTCCGTCAGAAGCAAAGCCCACGTACAGACAGCATCCCAGTTCTCCAGCTCCTATGTTGCTGTTGTTTTCTCCAACAGGTTCCTGGATATCTAGGAAGCCACTTCTGTCTCAGGAGGCTGTAAAACAGAATAAGCGGCTATCGCGTTGTCTCATGATCTGGGAAAACATCACCGCGTAAAGCACTACCAGCTGCTCCATTTCCTAATGTTGAAAGAAAAGTTAGACCCTCACAGCTATCTTTCAGAGAAATGCAGACAGAAAAAATTGAATGGATGAAGTGGTGTGATTAGGGTATTAAAAATTATGTTCACTCATTATAGCACACTTGGGACTGTTCCAGAAAGCAGGCTTGGGGCTCACTCCACATCACTTGCTCCTCTCCCAACACAAAAGTTTAAAAAAACTTCCTAAAAGGTTCAAAACTATGAAGACTTTCCCAAACTCCAAAAAGCTCAATTTCTTTCCTTTCCTGCCCCTCTTTGTTTCATTTTAATCCCTTTTTCTATACCCAGCTTGAAGAACATCGTGCAGAGCAGAAAAAGCTCAAGTACCTGCAAAAGAGGCAGGCCCAGCTCACCAAGGAGAAGGACCAGCTGCAGAGTGAGCACAGCCGAGCCATCCTCGCTCGCAGCAAGCTCGAGAGCCTGTGCCGGGAGCTCCAGAGGCACAACAAAAACCTCAAGGTGAGAGGTGCCCTTATCAAGGTACCTGGCAGCAGGCAGGAAGGAGATGCTGGTGCCTTCCCATCTTGCTCTAGTACCAAATCAAAGAGGAGCTGGGTCTCTTTAGCTTGGAGAAGAGGAGGCTGAGGGGTGAACTAATTAGCGTTTGTAAATATGTCAATGGTGAGTGTCAGGAGGACAGAGCCAGGCTCTTTGCAGTGATGTCCAATGACAGGACAAGGGACAATGGGTACAAGCTGGAACACAGGAGGTTCCACAAAAATATTAGGAAAAACTTTTTCACTATGAGGGTGACAGAGCACTGGCACAGGCTGCCCAGGGAGGTTGTGGAGTCTCCTTCTCTGGAGACGTTCAAAACCCCCCTGGACGCGTTCCTGTGTGACCTACTGTAGGTGATCCTGCTCTGGCAGGGGGACTGGACTAGATGATCTTCTGAGGTCCCTTCCAACCCCTGACATTCTGTGATTCTGTGATATTTACGCTCTAGTCTTGAGGCACTTTTGGACATTGAGTTTGCCCACGTTAGCTGTAAGCTCTCCTCAGGGAGCTCAGTGCAGAGAAGGCCAGTGGTGCTGACAGACCAGGTCCCTGAGGCTACAGATGTGAATGCATTTGCATGGGCAGAGTAATAGGAACACCATCTTTGCTCCTGGGGACTCACAGGAGGCTGGCAGGTGTTTTCCTGTAATCTGAGCACTCAGGCATTTTCAAGTGACCTGTGAGGCTTAGTCAGTCAGGACATTTGCCCCAAGACATCGAACCTCAAACAGGGAAGAATGCCAACACTGTTTGTGGAAGGCTTTTGAATTACAAGAATAATTTCAAAAAGGAAATGTTCAGGATTGTCAAAAGGCTGGGACCCATATGCCGTGTCCGCCTGTTGCTTGGAGCATCACACCATTTAAATGTAAAATTTATAATATGATTATGCTTCTTGAAAAATTTTAGATTCAAGAGGTATATTTCTGCTATGGTCTTCCTTTTTTTTTTTTTCCCCGAGTACATATTAGTGATGCTGGTGTTATTATTACACAAAGAGCCTCTGCTTTGATCTGTTCAAAATCCTTCTTTATGGAGATATAGTCATGTATAGAATTACACATACGAATTGTCAACAGCAAGAATTTCACCTGATATAACCTCTATTAACTGTAACGGATTTTCATTCATTTCCAGCAGCTTAGGTGCGGGCCTTCAGGGTCTAGCTTTTTCATTATATGTTGGTAAGAATATAGCTGGGAGGGGGAACAGCCACATGTGCACTCAAACTGTGCACTACTAAGAGGACAAAAGCAGTTTAAAAGTTAGGAAAATTAGAAGCAAATCTCTGTGTGCTAAGTTATAGTAGTGCAAAACTGGTAGTGCCAATTAAATTTGTGCCTATCATTTGCACCAGACCTGAGCTATATCTCAGTATAGATCTACACTGATTTACCAGACTGTCTTTGGGCAAAATTTTCCAACAGAAATACAAGCCAACTTTAAAGTGATTTAAGAGTTCAGTGTACAGTGCTTTGCATAGACTTAACTGAGATTTCTTAAACAAACAAATCATATCAGTGGAACAAATCACTGAAAACTGGGGTATAGAGAAAAACTAATTATATTTGAAAAACATATTTGGAACAGGTTTTGTTGAATTCCTCCAAAATTTCCCAGCTACCATATGTTTATTAACCTCACTACTAGAGAGGGTGCTTTTCCTTTCTCTTTGTATATAAATACTCCACTGAACATTTCATCTTTACTTTTAGAAAAGTCTCTTTCCAACAACCTTCCACTTTTTGGACTGTTTTATTTTGAGACTAGGCCCCCTAATTAAACCTATCAATTTCAGTCTCAGTTCTGATTTTTATCCTGTACCTATGCCAGGTGAGCCGGTACCTGAGCTGATGTAGTAGCAGGAAGAAGTTTTCAAATTTTGGCCACTTTTTTCTCAGAATTCAGAGACCTTTAAAATAACCCAGAATAGTTCTCCTCTGGTTCCTGTGCCATCAATGTGAAAAAAAATAATTAAATAAGTCAGTAAGCAAAATACACTCACAGAACAAATGAGAATTAAATTAATAAAGGCATTCAATATCTTTATCCAGTTTGGTCTCTTTAAGAATTTGGAAATAGTTCTTGGAATATTTGTCATTAAACTTTAGCTTCTGGAGATCTGTGAATCTCCAGAATTTCATCTCCTCTTTATTTAAATGAGTGCAATTTTGTTTTGCCTATGACTGTTCTAAGCGGGCCCAAAACAGGAGAATCCATCCAATGTTATTTTTAAAATTTCCTGCTAAGTAATTTTTATTTTGGTTTTGGCAGGACGGGGAAGCTGATTCATAATTTTTCAGCACTTGGGATTAGCAGTTCTGATTATGTTCCTAAATGTGGAAAATAAAAACTGTAGGAGATTGTGTCATTTCAATAGCAAAGGAGAAACCTAGCCTGTCCAGATTCTGAACCTCCTCTGACTTGCCATGTGGTGCATTATACGCATATCGCATCACGTAAATGTTTTCTTCACTCATGTGGTGAGTGGAATTCCCATTAAGTGGAGATAAGTGCAGCCAAGTGATGATGAATATGCAATGCGGAGCCGTGCTGAAAATCCACAGGGCAGATCAGAGGACAAAATATTCTATTTAGGATTGGATGCTGGCCTCCAAATCTGACTTCTGTACAGCCCAGCTATTCAGATTATTTCCTTACAGTTACACTTCACAGCAGAAAACAGATGTTTAATTCTCCCTCCAAGAAAAGCAGAATAAATGTTCGTGAAATAGCAGAATGCATTCCCACTGCAATAGAGAGTAGCTCTTGCTAAGACCAAGGGCAACTAATTTCTCTGCATGGTGTTCATGTTCTGCCAATTATCTGACAGCTTGGTGGCTACTTAGCATCTTGTAGGGACGTGAACATCTCATGTCTCTTGTCCTTCCTGCTACCAGGCATTAAGCAGTGACTTTCATATAAATGTCACAAAACCCAACAGCTTCAATTATGGGCTCAGCTCCAAACTGACTCAGACCATGGCGCCTGGGAATGAAGAGAACTGTTCATTGAAAATGAGGAATCCACGCTCCTATCGCCTCGGCTGATATGACTTCAGCAGACAAATAGTCTCCTTGAGTCGTCTCAAAGAGGCATGAGGACACCAGAGACAATCTTGCCCTTCTGTTTGCAAATTATCTCACATTCCAGTGATAAATCCCAAACTGCAAAATATTCTTAATGTTATGAGGTTTTATTGAACGCATTCCTACATTTTTTTAAAGTAAAACAGGAAAGTGAGAGCTGTGTTGCAGTTAGAGAGAAGGATATATCTTTAACAGAGTAGATATGGAGCACAAATATTAAGAAAGGGCAGAGAAAAGGGAACAATGGTTTATGGCTGGACTTTCGTCTTCCACAACAGGAAATTTAAAAAGAATTTACAATGCTTTATTTTTCTCACTGAAACTGAATACTTAATTTAAAACTATTAAAATAAGCATGGAATGAAGCAGCTGACAAAGCCAAGCTTGCTTTGCATGCTACAAATTCACCATGATAATGATGAGAAGTCACCACCTCAGACACCCTCTGATCTGCCCCCTACAACCAAGCAAGCCAAGAGTCTTGGACTCCACACAGCTGCTTCATCTGCAATAGCAGAAACACAAAACAGAAATCAGTCTTTAAGCCTCCAGTTTGGGGCAAAATTCGAGGATCTTACACCATGGGGTCTTGAAATGGGAAAAAATTAAGGAACCTATTGGGAAAAAGTCCATTTTCTCAGGTTACAGGGACAAGTATAAGCAAAGATGTGGGGCTGTAGCCTTGTGATAATAAAATCTGGGTGATGCTGATGATCTGGGGTTGGCCAGCCTGTGCCTGCTCAAGTGAGCTGGGAGAAGGGCACCCAACCCCACAGCCCTGGAGTAGAGCTGGCAGGGATGCAAGGTTCTGCTGGTGTCACCACGGGCATCCAGCCCCTCCCTGGCTCCAGTGCAGATGTAG
This sequence comes from Apaloderma vittatum, assembly GCF_000703405.1. NCBI lineage: Eukaryota > Metazoa > Chordata > Aves > Trogoniformes > Trogonidae > Apaloderma > Apaloderma vittatum. Next base: position 28,844 of record NW_009693805.1, read on the forward strand.
CCTCAGCCACAGTCTTTTATAGCTAGTAAAAGCTTTGGTTTAAAGCACACAACCTCCAAGACCCGTCACTATTCCCAAGGTATTATTAGCAGCACCTAGAAGTCTCTGAGATGGAAACCATGTTACTTTAGGGACTGAGTAGCAGCTTAGCATCATCTAGGCACTGGTGGCATCTCAGCTACCTCCATGGCCCGACAGAGCAGTGGGGCACAGAGAGGCTTATATCTCAGCATAGGGAAGAGGCGATGCCTGCGGGTCTCTGCACAGCGTCACAGCCACACAGGGCCCCTTCTTCTCAGCCAGCTCCTCCCACCCTACACCCACCCTTAACCTGTAACTGGGATCTCAAAGGTTTAACAAATCACTGCCATTTTGCAAGGGACTCCAAGGAGCTCTTTGGGACACATCCCAGCCTTCCCCTCCCGAAGCAAATATCTTCCTCAAATATCTTTTTCTCCAAAGCAGAAGAGGTGAAAAGAAATGCTGTGCCCTGCAACTAAATGCTTCCTGGCTCAGTGTCTTTAACCATGAATCCTTATATTGTCTCTGTGCTCTGTACAATTACTCTACCTCAGAAAAAAGGTAATAAGGAAAATAAGATCCTCTGAGTAACATACACATCTTTTAATTTTTTTTTTCCATTTGCATGATTGCTACTCTCAGGATGTCTTGTTTCACCTTATTACAGAACTGTTTGATGTGATATACGCAAAATCTACCAATTTTTTGTTTTATATTCAGTTGGATTTATTACTCCAGAGAGCTTTAAATCACAGCAGTGAAATGTTACAACACCATCGCTCCATTAAAACAATAAAGTATTTTTGACAAAGGATGCTTTGAAGCCTTAGAAATAGGACTCCAGACATGAAAGGTCAGTTTGTCATTCTGCACCTGGTCACTCTTCTACCAGGGCTGCACCTATACAACGGAGAAGTAAGAGGCATGAGCAGTTTTTTAAAAAGTGTATTAGAGGTAAAATCTAGTTCTGACTTGGCCAAAACTGTCTAGAAATTGAAGTTGAATTTGGCAGAGTTTGGAACAAAAATAAAAAGGACTACATTGTTTGTAAGATATAAAATTAAATGTTTCGTTTTGCGAATGCTGAACTAGTTGATTTCAAACACCTTTTGAGTAGCAGAAAGTTCTGCTTTGAAGCATTTCTGTTTCAATATTATACTAAAAGGAGTTAAACAAAAATTAAATACATACAGAACACAGCTCAATTTCTGGCCAAGGAAAATTATTTTAGGCTAACTCAAAATCATTATCACCAATTAAAAAAAAAATATTAGGGAGCTCCTCTTTCATGCTGCTGCAAATTGTGTGTGTGTGTGTGTGTGTGTGTTCCATTTCCAATCCAGGTACTGAATCCAAAGTCATTTGCCCATCTCCATTTGAAATCAACACCTGAACCAACACGTTTTATGACACAAATTAGAGCGTGTTAGAGAGTTGGAGTCAGCTAAGCCTTTACTGAAGTATATTTATAGAAAATATCCATATGCAATGTTATCAGATATTTTCATGTAAATGACTATGCTAGTCGAAACCTCATTACAGTATGCCATTTGCACGCTGTGGAGTGCGTTCTTGATGTGATTCAGGCATGATCTGTGACTACAGCAGATATGGTCCTAGACACTGCATCTCAGGATCGCAATCCCCAGAAGGGTATGCTGGCCTGGAAGCCAATGAGTAAAATGAATAAAAATGGTCCGTATTTCTGGATCCAAAGCAACGAACCCAGATTCGTTCTGCGCTATCTTTTGCATAAACAAAGTCAGAACAGAATTTCAACAGCTGGTAAAAAAAAATTTAAAAAAAATAAATACATTGATCTTTCTCCAAGTGAAATTTTGATTCTCTGCTTTGGTTCTGTAAGAAAAGGCCCACAAGCTCTCCTTGATTCCACTGCCTAATAAATTAGTGCAAATGCTGGTGTCAGTTAAAATGTTAGGGAAGGAAAACTGAGGAAATGGGAGGGTTTCTACAGAAACTGATGGATTTCTCTTAAAAATGAAAATCCATTCCTAGTTAAAAGGAAGCATTTTCAAGGGTGATTTTTTAATTAGATCAAAAAGAATTTTGATAAAAGAGCTTTTGACTACTTCCACTAAGTATCTTCTTCCAAAGCAAAAGCTGTGCTGCAGTATCATGAATCAAGACGTGCATGTATGTCCCCTTTTCCAGCTTGCTTTGATCTGAAACTCTGCTCTACATCCATCTTTATAAATGCAAATTCTTAGTTCCCTAATTTTTTCAAGGCCGCTGTGTAATTTTCTCTGTAAATTTAGAATCATGCCTAATGCTGGAGCAGATGAAAGCAAGAAAATCTCCAAAGAGGAATGCAAACACGTATAATCCTTCAAAGGGAAGCCTTACGCTACTCTGAAATAGTATCTTTCTGGAACCACTTATTATGCATCTTACTTAACAGGACTGCCTTCTCTCCCATTTAACAACAGGAGGAAACAATTCAGCGGGCACGGGAGGAAGATGAGAAGAGGAAAGAAATAACTAATCATTTCCAGGGCACGCTGAGTGAAATCCAGGCTCAGATTGAGCAGCAAAGTGAGAGGAACATGAAGCTCTGCCAGGAGAACACGGAGCTGGCAGAGAAGCTCAAGAGCATCATCGACCAGTATGAGCTGCGGGAAGAGGTGAGAGCAGTGCTCTGGAGTCTAATTCCCTTCCTGCTGTGGGGAGAGGGGCCAAGGCACCCAAACAGCAAGGGGGGGCAGCTGCCTACTAAACTGCCCCCTGTCCCAGCCCACTCACAGCTCCCCCAAATCCCCAGGGACCTCCCCCAGCACCTCTCTCCTGTTTCCTCCTTGAGACCCAAGATAAAGGAAGCCCTTTTCATTGAAATAGATTCTTCTTTGCAGGCACAATGCTCACCATAAAATCTAGCAGACAATAGACAGATGGGAAATTACTCATTCTGTGAACATCAGAGTTGGTCAGAAAATTTTGACACACAGCAGAAAAATTCCAGTAAAATCCCTAACTACCATTTTTATTTTACGACAAATACTAACAAATACCACAATGGGTCTTTTTATCATTTCTAAATACATTTACTGTGAGCCTCAGTGCAACTAGACAACATTATCATATTGAATAAAACATAAGTAATCTGTCCCTACAATCTGAAACGCCTGATAAAATACACGCATTTCCAAGTCTGTTCCTTCGTGTACAAAGTCTTATGCTGAATGAAGGAAATGTACGTTCCTGTCCCACGGTTTCTGTGAGATGAAAATGTAAAGCATAGGGATGGATTCAGAGTATTTGCATCTATGAGTTTTATCTAAATGAATCATGAGTGAAGAGGGTTATCAGCAACATTTACATCCTGAAGGTTACCATGGAGCCAGATATTTTACAGGATAAAGGAGGCCTCTGGTTCATCTGGTGTGAACTGCTCCACATGCCCACTCATGCACTTTCACCCAGACCCCTCAAGCCATTGCTGTGCATCTGCAGCTGGGGCAAAGAGCATGTGTGGGGCTTCTGTTTACAGAGAGGACAGTGTGAGCTGTGCACATGCTCCCACGTAGTGCAGTTGCAATGTATCAAAAAAAAATAACATGTCCTCTAATTATCTTCAGTTATATTGGATTATACTGCCGACTTCATACGGAGACCATAGAACTGTCAAAGTTGCTAAGGCTTTTTTTTTTTCTTATAATAAATCAAAATATATAATGTAAACAAGTTTCACTTCCCTTTCAAATTCTGGCAGAGTTTGCTCTTATCAGTGCTGCAGTTTTTTAGTAATTGCAGTAGGTTGGGAGTTGTCCTGTTTGGCAATATTTTTGTCTTATAAGTGTTCCGTTAGATAAATGTACATGCATGAGCATGAAAGTCTGTGTACATAATTAAACCTGCACACTTAGCAGAATTCATTTTCTTACAGCACCTTGATAAAATATTTAAGCACAGAGAACTTCAACAGAAACTGGTGGATGCGAAGTTGGAGCAGTCTCAGGAAATGATGAAGGAAGCTGAGGAGCGACATCAGAAAGAAAAGGAATACGTACCTATCCTTTTAATCTGTCTTTTTTCTAACTGGAGACCAAAATGAGCCCTGCATGCAACTTCACTGTTTGTTCTTCAGGTCCAGGCTCGGACACAATAGTGGAGACATTTTTATTGCTACTGTCAATGCTAAAGGAACAGCCTCTGAAAGGCTGTTTTTGTTGGCATTTACAGGTTTTGAAGCAAACTGCAGAGCCGTAGGTTAGAGCACAGGCTGCTCTAGCTAACTAAGCTTTACTGCACAGTTCCTTCACCGTGACGTTGGGGCGGGAGATGCCATTAATTTTCAAATGGCTCCAATATTTGATGCTCCATCTCCCCACATGATACATGAGCACATTTAAACAATCAGAAAGGAGGATGAGAACACAGGATGGCTGAAGGCAGGCCTCCCAGGCTCTGAACCTTCCCAGGTGTCCTCCTGTGGGTCTGGTTCTGCCACCAGAGGAGGCCACAAGAGCTGCTTGCTGCAGTGGAGCTTCCCTTTCTCTTTTTCAGAGGTTTCCCTCCCCACATTGGTCTGCCAGTGCCTCTTTCAGGCAGGAAGGGTCTGTGTTTGTTCAGCAGCCTCATCTGCCATTCCTCCCTATCTGGCAGAGGGGACACCGGGAGCAGTGGAACAGGAAAGAGGAGCTCCAGGTGTGATGTTCCCCACAGGCACAGCTGGGACAAGAGGAGGGCACCCCTCCCCGGTCTTGTGTGTTTCACGAATCAGTCAGACGAAAAATAGTTTTCACAGGCTGCCTGGAATTTTCACAGTCATCCTAACATGTACAAAGGATCAGAGTTCAGCACTGACACCTAGTCCCTCTTCTCAGCAGTGGCAGCAGCTGAGACTCCTCATGGAGAGTGACAGGCTCTCATCAGCTGGAAGTAACATTTAGTTCTCGTCAGTCCTCCAGCTAACACAGAAGCAACATGATAGAGCTCAAAAGAGGGGATATTTATCCTTTCCCTGTGTCTAGGAAGAGATAAATTAGCACAAGCATGGCCCAAGTATAATAAAATATGGGTGAAAATGCAGAGTTCTAAGCGCTGTGGATAGAGCACAAGGGAAACACAGCAAGCACTTAACAAAAAGTGCCTATGAGGGCATTTATCCTGTCTTTGCACTGATTGTGCAGCTGGGGCACCCACTCCTTCTCAGCTTTACTCCCAGCTAAAGATTGAGGGGCAAGAAGAGTTGGGGCTTCTCTGTGTGAACATTTGCATGTCACTGCATGGCAATCTGTGATCTAGGCGAATCCTCCCTTTCACTGTGGGGCCTATGTAAACCTGACGCCCAAAATTTATTCACAACAGTTGATTCTTAGCACATTAAACCCCCAGGAAACATTTCTAAGAAATTCCTTCCAATAACAGAGCAAATTTGGGCTTACTTCACTGCAGTCGCTGGGAGTTTTGCTACTGAATATCAGATTTCAGATACTGAAAAAAAAAAAGAAACAAGGAAAAAGTGAAAGACAGGGCATTGGCTCTGTGGAAAAGTGATGTATAGAGCCTTATATCCATGACCTTACTTGCTGTGCCTCACAGAACATGAGTTTTGGGGCTGCCTGTTGTCTGTGATTGGCCCTATTTCTAACCAAATCATATTTGTGCATTTTCTCTGGAATTCATATGCACCGTTTTGTTATTTTTCTTTCTTTTAAAGCACTAAAAGACATCATCATCTACATCTGGGCACAGGAGATTTTCTTTGTGGCTTTGCTGCAGGTAGGGCTAGCATCTATGAAATAACAGGTTCAAAAACAAGCTACAAAGCCATTAAGCAGTGGGTGTTTAATGATATGCAGTGTGTACAAAGACTTATTTTTCACACTGTCCAAACTAATGCTTAAAAACCCTGCCTTTGAGGTAGGCTGGTGATGGATGGCTGACATCACCTCAGAGCGATGTAGATTTAGCTGAAGAACATCAGTGACTGGCCAAAAGCTGTGAGATGAGTCACAACATGATTAGCATGTCATGATCCATCACAGGTAGCCCAGCACCCAGAGAGCTGGCCTACACTCGTCTCCCACCTCAGTCATATTGCTGAGCACTTAGTCCCACCCACCCAGCTATATTGTACTAGTGCCTGTGGGAGTAATGTGTATATATATGTACATATGAAATCAAGATAATTTTGATGGAGTCCTCTCCTTTAGCCGTATCTTCCTCCAGCTCAGTAATGTGCATAATCAGAGCCTTACTGCACTTCAGCACCCTGTCATTTGAGAGAAAGGCTTTCAGAACTATGTACCAATTCTCTCCATACCATTTTTCTGCATCTCTGTGCATGACTTTTGCTGCAGGATTTTGAAAATGTCTTGAAATGGGGTTTTTTTTGTATTCTTTTACCTCTTTGACTACTCCCTGAAGGCTCACTTTGATGTCTTCCTATGCAGTTTTTCTGTATAGAAGTCTTTGCCCCCATACAAAACTTCTTTATCTCAGACAAGGAAAGATGTCCCCTCCTGCAGCCTCTGCACATCACATCTCAATGGGCCTGTAATCTCATTGCTTGCACAGTTCCCTTCAACATGAAACTAAGAATGTGTTTCCCTGTGTAAGGGGTGATGGTTCGTACTGTGTGGCCTTCCCAAAGGGTTAGCTTTACCTAAAGATGCAATTTTACTATCAACCCACAACTGGTCAGCACTACATGGACTTTCTCCCTATACCATACATTTTTAGAACTTGTAATACAAACTTTGATATGCAATTAATTGCAGTTTAAAGCCTCTGTGGCTTTCAAGTATATAACTGGAAGGTATCGATCAGATTTCTACATAATTGGAATTTGCAGAGCCTGGCAGTGAAAAGGGAAACTTAATTTTCATTAAGCCAATACCTAGATTCATGTCATTAAATAGGAATGAATGTTCTTAGGGACTGGCTTTTTTCATCCTGAGCATGATGTGACTGTCTGGGCCTCCAGCAGCTATCACAGCTCTAATAATATAGTATAACATCACCACACTTCACTGAAGTGCTGCTTTGTAAACACCACATGCAATATTTATTCATTTCTTTATACTTCAGCCTCCTTGTTACCACTTCATAGCCTATTAATAAATGTATCAGTTCTTCTGATTCATTTTCTCCCAGCTTGGTGTTTGTAGATGACCTCAGGCTGCCTAAAAGCGTGTGCTAATTTGAGCAAGCCTCTCTGTGGCTTGCTTGCCTTACAGAAGAGTTTATTAACTCTTGGACTATGCGGGCCAATAGGAGAGCAGAAAGGATTTCATTAACAGGCAAAAGAAGAAACTTTTCTTTGCCTTCTCTGTCCACCTTTTGACAGAAGACATGGTGTGGGAGGTGGGACCTTTTCATTATCCCAGGCACACTGGCTGACACTTAAGCAATACAGATAAAAGCTCAGTTCTTGGAAGTGATGACTAGCCTATAGACTGGGTAGCTCTCAAGGTTTTCAAATCACTTTTAATAAAAACACTCAAACCAGACACCCTAAAACTCCTGAAAAAAAACCACACTCAAAAAACACCAAACAAGTAAATATCAAAGAAATGTGAAAATTAACAATCAAAATTTCATCCAAACTTTTAAAAAAATAATTGTTTGTATGTGTGTAAAACATGCCCTCTCCCAGGAAAACAAATGTATGAAGTGAAGCTCATTTAACCTGGGCCTACTCTTACCATCTCTTTTAACTCGCTATGACACAACCTATTTGAAATTTTGTTCAACGAGATCTAAACGCAAGAATTCAACTTATTTCCACTGAACCAAACATCAAATTAAATACTCAAAATAAATATTAAGAGGCAGATATAAAATAAACAGAACACAGCATTTCTTCATGCAGTGCATACTTGAGCTTTGAAACGTTCTTGTCTAGGAAACTGTAGATGGTAAAAACCCAGAGGGTCCAAACCAAAAGGCCAGATTGATGGAGAAATAATTTTCTAGAGCTAATATGTATGTATATATGGGAAACAAGACTAATTCAGATAGCCTTTGTGACACAAATAGTTAGAGGCAGAGAGGGAATTCATTATGTTGTTCAGTCAGCATTTGTAGGGTACGTGCTCAGCACTTCTGCCGGGCTGCGTTCAAGTAGTTTACATGTGTTATTTCCAATAAAATGGTTAGAATAAAAGCTTTTACTAGGGATCAAATACATTTTATGCATGTCGTTCTACTCACCTTTCACTTGCAGTATGAGAGTTGGACCTATGGACTTACATAGAACTTCTATTTTCAACATATTTCCAGAGACCCACTGTGTTATTTTAAACAGTACAATTTAATCCAACAGAAAAAAAATCCTGTGGTAAACTAAATTATTTATAAGTAAATTCTCAAGCTATCATTAGCATTCTTTTTCTGAAATATATTTGGCCTAACCAGTAAAACACTTTATAAATTTTTGGTAGGCGATAGGCACATTTCTTTAAAACTTAGTAAATGTTTCTTGCTTTCAGATTAAACCAATTGCTACAATATCACTACACACTTTGGAAGTGCTGACTCAGAACTGCAGCCTGGAAAAGTCTCTGTACACCTCATTCCTATAATTCATTCAGCCTCGACCGACCCTCCTATCTGCAGCCTACACGTCAGAACTTAATTTTGCCAAATACGCTGAAGTAGGGAATCACATCTTCCCAGGAGCAGCCAGGGAAGAAACTGCAATCAGGCTCTTGCTGGGCTGCCTCTTGATCTAAGTGAGGCACTTATCACGCTGAGCTGGGATTCCCTGATGGCATGTCAATGCAAATGGAGCCTGAAGATAACAGACACCAGTAAATGCATGACATTTATGATGCATTCACTTTCTGAAAGTGCGCAGATTTTTCAAGGCACGCCTGACTGTGACCAAACCTGTATGCAAAGTCCTGATCATTAATGCAAAAGGTAATTTGCCATTCCCTGGTGTGCAGGAATTTGGCCAGAGAAGTGCTGAAACAAAAGTGTCAAAGACTTGTAACCGCTCTCTGGAAGTCTGATGATGATACAGTTAAATATCACAGTTTTTTAGAGCTCACTGTACTACACACTTCATTCCAAGTAGGTTTTGAACTCATATTCATATATGCCTGTCCCATGTCAGAGAATAGCACATTGATCTGAAACCTAGATCACGCCTTACCAAGGTAGCAGCAACAGAAGCATAGGTAACTGGAGGAGGATTTCCAACTGAAAATTCAAGGATCTAACAATTTTCTCTCTGTTTCCCAAAACACAGCTCCTGAACCAAGCTGCAGAATGGAAGCTCCAGGCCAAAATGTTAAAGGAGCAAGAGACTGTCCTGCAGGCACAGGTGACGTAGGAGAGGTGATTGCATGGTTGTGCGTGCCTTTGTTTCCCAGTTTTTAACACATGAGGCATGTTCCAGGTAAAGTATCCAAACTACTCTCTGTGTATTCCTTCTCGCCTCATTCTGCATCCCATAGACTATTGCAAAGGAAACAGGTTATTTTCAAGCCAGTTGTAAGGTAGTACCCGTACTGCAAATCGTATTATGGCCTGTGGGTTTTTTAGTCTGGAGAAGGCTCTGGGGACACCTTACAGCAGCCTCCCACTATTTAAAGGGGGTTATGGTAAAGATGGAGAGAGACTTTTTGCCAAGATCTGTAGTGAAAGGACAAGGGGTATTGTTTTTAAATTAAAAGAGGGTAGATTTAAATTAGATACAAGGAAGAAATTCTTTTCTATGAGGGTAGCAAGACATTGGAACAGGTTGCTCAGAGAAGTTGTGGATATCCCCTCCCTGGAAGTGTTCAAGGCAGGTTGGATGGAGCTGTGACCAATCTGGTCTAGTGGAAGATGTACCTGCTCATGGCAGGTGGATTGGACTAAATGATCTTTAAAGGTCCCTTCTGATCCAAACCATTCCATTGATGCTGTGGTTTATGATGGTTAACAGTACTCAACCAGATAACAGCCTGTGCCTTGACTTGATTATTCGCCTACTGTTCAGACAGATTTCTAATCCAGCAAAGTACTGGAATATGTAGATATCATCAAACATGTACATCAAATGAGCTGATGTGCTCAGGTGCTTTTCTGGACTGGGTTGTGAAGGCAGCATTTTTATTAACTTTAGCAGGAATTCTGCCTACTAAGGTTTTATACAAAGGGGCCTGTAGAATTTCAGTGTTCAGCTGGAATTTGAAATACACAATAAAATAAAAATACTGGCCAAAATTACACTAAGAGTCAGGCTGGAGTGAAAGGCAGTAAAACCAAGAAATAGACAGTATATACTACACTTTGAGAGCAACGCAGTAATCAATCCTGAATACAAGTGAGAACACTAGATGACACAGTGGGCTTTCACATTAAAAAGAACCAGTAGATTTTCCTAGACTTACAGAAACAGTCATGTAGATTTTTTTCTTTGACCTTTCTGTCCCCTCAGCAGAGGCTCTGGGGGAGGTGTCAGTCCTTCAGCGCCTCTGCAGCTGCCCATCTGTTCACCCATCAGGAAGCCCCCTCCTAGACCTAGCTCATGGTTAATTGGGCTGGTAAATTGTTCCAGCTCTATCCTCATAGATGGTCTAATTTCTGCCTGTTGACCAGTCAGAAAGGGCTAGCATTAAACTGATAACCTAGAGATATGCTAAGAGAGGTTTGGTGTTTCACGTGCTCTTTCAAAGGCTAAGAAAAGCTGGTAGCGCACTGAAGAACATCACATAAACTGCTGCTGACACCAGTTTGACAGGTTCTGCAATCAAACCTCAAAGGCCTCCAGCTGAGTCTGTCCTGACTCCAAAACTTCTCCAAATTTTCTCAGAATGGTTTTAATTAAACTTTTATGTTCAATCAGAAAGAGTTTTGCATGCAGGCAAAACTACAGATCTCTGTAGCCAGTTTAATGAAAATGAGGGTATTGATAAAAGTGAGAATATATTAAGCATACATTTGAAACACTAAAATTGTTTTCAGAACAATCCAGTCAAACAAGTCTGCAAAAGCATTGATTATACATGTACCCCTTGCAGACTCATGTAGATGAAACTTAAGTGATTCACTCACTAAAATGAAATACGCAGTTAGGTGTTCTGCTAAGTGTGAGAGCTCTGTCTCTTACATGGCAGCCTCCATTTGGAATTACTGGAAATAATAACACCATTACTGTTATTAATTATTTCCAGCACGGTAGCACTGAAGGGCCTCCCTCATGGACCAGATGCCATAGTGCAAGGTGGTGTGCAAGCGTAGAACAGGAAGAGCATAAAGAGCTCCTCAATGCAAACAGCACAAAACAGGAAATATTAACAGAGGAAGAGGTGCATGGAAATTATGAGAAGACATTGGTCAGAAGCCGTAATATAGCCCTCACTGCCGGCTATAGTGAGAGAGATACCACTCCATTTTGGAGGAGGTCATCAACACTCACAGCTTCCTTGAGCTAGAAGAAATGAGAGGATATCAGCCTCATGCCTGCCTGTCTCTGGGTGGCACAGTGTGCCTGAGATGGCCAAATCTGCCCTCCAGATGGTGACAGGGATCAGGCACCAGCTGAGTGAACACACTGCTGCTTCCCAGGATGCTGCCTGTGCTCCCCAGGCATCCTGCTTAGTGGGATTTTTTAGCTTCAGGCTGCCTCTGCTCTCCCTGCCCATGCTGTCAGGGGTGCTGGGGGGGAAGTGGGCAGCAGCGAGGGGGGTCATCACCTCCCTAACCAAGGAGCACGAGTGCGTGCTCCTAGCGAGAGACAGCTCTCTCAGACTGTTCCCAGTCACTATGAAAACATTCGTTTATTATTCAAATTTAAATTGCAGAAACTACTCTTGGTGCTAGGGTGCTGCCCAGAGATCAGAGCTTGCTCTGCTCAAACCAGAAGAGTTTTTAATCTAAATAAACAATAGACAAAGTTTGGAAGGGAAAAGCAGAGGCAGAGAATTGAGGTGAGGTTTTTTAGGGCAACAGCTGTAGTCTAGTTTTTCTGGCTCCCACCTCTGCTCCCTCATCTGCCTTTAGGATGCTCAGGCATTTCACCTTAAAGCCATGACATCTATTCTAAGTGTCTCACCTGGTATCAGTGTCCCACTTACACTGTGTCACTTGGGCTGCTAAAACAAATCCTTCTGCATTTCTGTTTGTGTGTAGGTCACTCCTCTGGCTACAGCTCAGTATAAGTACACACATGCAAGCTTCATGTCAGCTAGCTCTGATATTGGCACCACAGGGGCTCTGCACGGATTAACCTCCCATGCCTTCACCCAGCTTGGTGGGGAGGGGCTGCAGCCAGTGCTATATTCACAGCCACCAAGATCCTGACTACCTACTTTAAACTTAACTTGGGCACATCCAGAGCACACTGCAATTATGGTCACAACAAGGGTCATCATACCCACTGGCCGGAATGAACGTGAAACAAAACATATGGTTTCAAAACCAGAATTAAACCCACTCTGCTATTAGCAACATCTTCTAAAACTCTTTTTCCTCAGTAACTAAAGAACAGTGTAAGAGGAGGGTGTGTGTTGGCTGGCACCACACAAAATAAAAGCTCCAAGCTCATCACTTAGCCAGCTCCCCAACGGTGTGGAGGAGGCAGCCAGGCTCCAGCCAGGCACCAAAATACTCCAGCCTGCTCTTGAACTCCCCATTGCTCTGCACCCACACCGCCTCAGCCAGTGCATGTTACACTAATCGTTCTTTTTCTAACCAGAGCTGTCAGGCTGGACAGATGAAATGTCCAATCACCTAAAGACTGCTGGGGGTGGTTTGGCACCAGAATGAAGTGAAGGAGTTCGAGCTGGTCTTCTTTTCTAAAGAGCAGATAATCATGCTTTAGCTATACAGCATCCTTCATTAATTTTGAGCTTTACAAGTGCTTTTCTAATCTAGAAAGAAACAAAACAAAACAAAACACCCCCTGTTTCCCCAAACAGAAAAACGAGGAAAGCAGAAAACAACAGAAAAAACAGGAAAAGCAGGAAAAACTAACCTCAGATCTTCAGAAGTTTTTTTTTTTCCTTCTTTCCTCCCTCTGCCAGAACATCCACAGATTATAGATATAAAAATTCTGGTGAAATACAGTCACAGATGAACTTTCACGTGGCTACGAGGTGTAAACTGATAACAAAATACGGAGCCCTAATACTGTTAAATGCTGGCACATTGCAACAGATCTTTCTTCTGCTCTGCTTCATGAAGTAAAGTGAAACTGGCACAAGAGGCTGACTGGGGATTATTTTCTCTGCCTTTACTTTTTAAAATCACTGGCCTGAGTCTTTCTATTCTTCCTCAGTTTACCTTTCTGTAACACAGGAATCATAATAGTTTAAAAAGATGCAGAGAGTTTCAGTTCCCTGATGTTTGTGTTTCGTTGGTCTCCAAACAGAAGCTAATTTCCTTATGCAAACACAATAATTATTTTATTATCTTCTACCAAAGTAGAAGTTCACCATCCTGGAGACTCTGAAATTACTGTGTTTTTTTTTTCTTTTTTTTTTTCTTTCTCTGTTAATGCAGATAACTCTCTACTCTGAAAGGTTTGAAGAATTTCAGAAAACATTGACCAAAAGCAATGAAGTGTTTGCCACATTCAAACAGGAGATGGAGAAGGTGAGTAGTGGCTCATACCTGAATTCTGTGCTTGAGACTTTCCTTTTAGATGTTGATATTTCTTACTGCAGTAATTTTATCTGGGATGGGACCATTTCTGCATGTTTTGGAGAACAATCTCATCAACACCCAAGTAAGATCTGGGGCACACTCAGGCATGATTGACAGCAGTTTAGACTTCAGCACTGCAAGCTGAGCATTTCACTCTCCCTTTCAGCTAAAACTGAAATTTCCTGGAAAAATAAACATTTTACCTAAAACCTAATGTGGTGGTTGGATACAGATCTCTCAGAGATACCAAAGGGAGAGTCTGGAGCTGCACTTGTCAGCCCATGTCTCCAGGAGTGCCCAGAGCCTCCTGGGTGACTGACATTGGTACAGAAATGTTGACACAGGCTGCACATCTTTCCACTGGAGTGTGTAAACAAAGCCAAAGCCCACCACCACCTTCCCAGAATTAAGCCCAAATGACTGTTTCCTTGCAACTGGTTTACTTATGTCCTTTAATGAATGGGAGTGAAAAAACAAACACACTGACATGTACCCACCTTTACAACAAAACAGTTATGCTCTGCTCTGCCACCAGAACTCAAAATCCTGGTGCCCTGATCCAGAAAACTCCAATGGTCTTCACAGAGACTTCAGTGTGCAGAAAACCAAAGGGAAATATGGTGCTATTTAGATAGTGGTGTGTTCTGAAGTAGTACAGAGGTGACTAATCCAGAGGGAACTTCCTTGGCAGAGCTGGCTCACAAGACATAAACCCTTTAACTTCCCAGCAATCGAACGCTGTGGTCTGGTAAAGAAACAAACAGAATAATGCCACCTTTTCTTTGCCTTTTGGTTTTGTACTCTGGGAGTTGGCTGTGCTTTTAACTACATAATCAACTTTAGGATTGCAGACTGGAGCCTGAAAGTTATACAGCAACTACTTAAAACTAAATTCATCCCTTATCAGAAATTGTTACTTAGTACCACCACTGGTACTGCCGGTAGCAGAGTTATGAGTATAGCCAAAGATCTGCCCTAATTTCATTTGCAGCATATAATTCCTGTTGTGATTCAGCTTTTCTTCCTACTTCTATAGATGACAAAGAAAATGAAGAAGCTAGAAAAGGATACTGCTACATGGAAATCCAGGTTTGAGAACTGTAACAGAGCACTACTTGACATGATTGAAGAGGTGAGCAGTCTTTGTCTTCTCAGCATGTACCTCTTTCCCCACATAAAGCTTTAACTAGGAGATGAGATGACCTGAAACCACCACAAGTCAATGAAAAATTTGTTCTTGAATCTAAGGGCCTTTTTTTCAAGCTACCTTGATAATTAGATGTCTTTAAAGAAAAAGACCATCCCAACTGCTGTGACTTGTAGATTGTGCAGAGACATTCATTACATCCACGAGAAACTGGATTATGTAACTGTGAATTTTAAGTGCCCTAAAACTGTGCAATTGTTAATGCTCTCTCACAGAAGCAAACTGGCATTAGTTCACTTTCTTTCTGCATAACAGCATCCACCCAGGGAATTAATGTGCTCTAGCTAATGAACTTTAAATTCACGCCTTTCATTAACTTCCTGTGTAGGCAAACTCTGAGAGCCAAAAGCAAGTACTGCAGCTCACCACAGTTTTAAATAGGCTGTCACAGGAGCATTACAGAGGAAATTTGTAAGCACGTTGGAACTCGTTCAAATAAGATAAGAGGCTGTCTGAAGTTTCACCCTAAACTTACACTGAACTTGGACCAGGTCTTTCTGATTATCTTTGTAGCTCTGTATTATTGCTATTTCTACAGGTTTCTGTATCTCTTGTCTCTTTGCTGGGTATAGAAGCAAGAAAATGTTCCGACACGGGCTGCTTTCACAGAACCTAGACGCAATATAAACAAAAAATACAATACAGTTTGTTTTCCCCAGAATTCACACCCACACCCACCAGAAGTCCAGATAGGCTTTTGGATGCTTGTATGTACCGATATCCATTATGGTTTTCCACCTCTACATATCATCAACAGGTATTTGTGCAGTTCTGAGTGAAATCAACCTGAATCTGTATTGGTAATGCTAATACACTGCAGTAACGGGGGGTGAATTTCCTCTTGAAGCTTCAGTACTAAAGAACATAATTATTGTAGAGCAGTTGGTGAAAGCCAGCTACCTGTTAGAGTTCTGTGAGGGCTGCCTAGCTTTCAAATTATTTCCTAACTGCCAGTTCTACTAACGAATTGGAAGCACCCAAACTCAATCTGCCTTTTTCTCTGATGTCTTTGACTGCAGAAAGCCATGAGGTCCAAGGAATACGAGTGCTTTGTGCTGAAAATCCAGAGGTTAGAGAACCTTTGCCGGGCTCTGCAGGAAGAGAGGAATGAATTGTACAGAAAAATAAAGGAAGCACAGTTCCCTGAAGAGCTGAATGGAAATGGCATCTTAGAAGAAGACGATGCTGATACGAGCCCTTCCTCCTCTGAGCAGGCAAGCATTGAGCTGCACACTACTGGTGAGACCATGCTGAAGGAGCTGGCTGAAGCTTTCAGGGTGTCCCACAAGGCAGAGGAGTCCCTCCCAAGCAACAGCAGCAATCTAGAGACCTGTGACACTCAAACACATAACCCTGTCCTAGTGCCAGAGTTCCCCCCTCCTCTCACCCTACAGTCAGAGGCCAGGATTTGCTGCCAACAGCCCAGCACGAGCACACCACCAACACTCACTGAACACATGCCAGCGCCGGCTGAAAATATGACAACGCCCACCGAGAACGTGCCAAAGTCCACCAAAAGCATGCCCACGCTCCCAGAAAGGGTGCCAACACCCACAGAAAGTGCGCCAATACCTCCCAAGAGTATGCCGGTACCCACTGGGAATATGCCAAAACCCATTGAAAGCACTCCAGCAACCCCTGAAAATGTGTCAACACCCACACAAAACATGTCCACTCCCCTTGGGAATATGCCAGTGCCTACGAAAAGTCCACCAAAAGCTGCAGAATGTATGGACGACCCAGCAGAGCAGTCTGTCCAAGGTCAGTCCGCAGAGCAAACAGCGGACACAGACATGGAAGCAGTGGATTGAAGACACTGGTGTGTCCAGACTTGTCTTCTAGAAACCACAGCTCTATTTTGTCCTCTGAATTGATTCCTTTTTTTTTTTAAAAAAAAAAAAAAGATACAAAAAAGTAGGTGCTAAAACACACCCACATATCTGTATTCAAATGTAATGCACTTCTCTTTGCTCCCACTATCCAGCAATAATGGGTCTGCAAATTTTGCTGTCCTTGATCTACTTGAAGCATAATATTTTCTTAATGAAAGGAAAATACAACGAAATTACAGGATGTTTTTTTTCCAGGCATGAATCATCTCATTTAGCAAAATAATTTTAAAGTCTCGAAGTTTCATGTTTCAAAAATCAGCACAATTCACATACGTATATTTAAAGACTCATAATTAATTGTATCTGATACGATATTGCATAAAAGATAGCCTACTTGGACACATAACGATTTTAATAAATGAGGTGAAAGGAATCTGTAAATAGTGAAACCATCAATGTGGTCAGCCATATCCGAAGAGAGGTGAAATAACAAAAGGTGAATTTTTGCATGAGTAAATTACCACTCAGCAGTGTGGCTTGAATGCCCACAAGCTCTGTGCCTTACCTTGAATTGTCTCTACTGTTTAGTGTTCTAAAAGAGGTTTTATTTTCAACAACTGCACGGGAAGCGAGAGGATTTTTTTCTAGATTCCTCATAAAACAACTGCAATTTCCAAATTGACGGCAATTCCCAGGATAGGGGTCACTACCCTCTTTCTGCATCCAACAGAAACCTGCTAATTTGTCATACTCTTTGGGATCATGAGCCCAAAAGAGGGGCTCATGCCTGTTTCCAGCTCACAAATGACATCAGAATTTCAGAAGCTGGTTGCAGATCTTGGCTTCTAGGCCAGGAGTGGAAAGCAGAGTGTAGCTACACTAGAAGGTACCAGGATGCATTCCAGAAGATACCCCTGAGATCGTGCCTCTATACGGTGCCATCTCTGCCAGTCACAGCCACAACAACCTCTTCACTACAGTTTCCTCCTGGCCCTGCTGGCTGTGCTGATGCTCCCAGGAGGAGGGTGAACAAACTCACCTGTCACCTTATTCATTGGAGTGGAGCACAAGTAAAGAGCTCAGAAGCAAACAGGTACCAGGAAAGCAGGAATCCCTTTCATGGATATTTTTGGGCACTGGCTGCATTCTCATTCCCTCTCTTGTCTACCCGGCTCATCCTGTCTGCCTGCCAACAAACCACTGCTTCATAATGTAGCCACCTTGCCAGAAACTCATTGATTCTGGCTCCAAGAACAAAGATGAAGAAGGAAAAGGGCAAGAGAGAGTGCCTACCCAAACAACTGTATAGTCTCAAGCAAGGAGAGTAAGAAGGCTTTTTGGAAGAAGGTTAAAAAAAATCCTGTTGGCACATTTCTTGTTTCTTACCCCCTTCCTCCAGATTCAGTCTAGGCCTTTTTGGAGTAGCTTAATGTAGCTTAAACAAGATGTCCAGAGGCTGGAGAGAGAAATGGAACAATCAAATAAATCCCTGTTTATAGACAAATCCAAGAAGCCCCTGAAGACAAAGTGTCTCATTCAAGCTGGAGTTGAAATACAGGTGAACCAAGAGAAAAGATGCCCTCTTTGGCAGACCATAGGAGACTGTGGTCACAAAGTCCTTCCAGCATGCCACCCTCCAAAAGTGGGGGTTGAATCTTTGCTTACTGCCAACATGATCCACACACTGCTTAAGTATGTCTGTGTCTCTACTATTTGGTCCAGCCTTTTTGAGAGCTATTGACGTATATAGAGCATGATTTGCACCAGCTTGTTTGATGTGGTCTTACGAGTACCTGTTCATAGAATCATAGAATAGTTTCAGTTGGAAAGGACCTTTAAGGTCGTTGACTCCAACCATCAACATAACACTGCTAAGCCCACCACTAAACCATATCCCTAAGCACCAAATCTACACATCTTTTAAATACCTCTAGGAATGGTGACTCCATCACTTCTCTGGGTGGCCTGTTCTAATGCTTGACCTCACTTTCCGTGAAGACATTTTTCCTAATATCCAATGTAAACCTCCCCTGGTAAAACTTTAGGCCATTTCCTTTTGTCCTATCGCTTGGCAAATGGGAGGAAAGACCAAATCCCACCGTGCTACAACCTCCTTTCAGGTAGTTGTAAAGAGCAATAAGGTCTCCCCTCAGCTTCCTTTTCTCCAGACTAAACAATCTCAGCTCCTCCAGCCAGTCCTCATAAGACTTGTGCTCTAGACCCTTCACCAGCTTTTTAGTCCTTTGCAACACACTCTAGAACCTCAGAGTCTTTCTTGTAGCGTGAGTATTATGGCTACAGTTTTCAAATGCAGATGCGTTACATTAGATGCCAAGGCCAGCAAGATTTGTGTCTTTAATCACCTGAAAGCAGATCATTCAAGTCTTAGTTACCTTAAGCTCCTTTTATAAGCAGTGGAGAAGAACAGATGTCTTCTGAGACAAGTTATCTCATGGTAAGACTGGCATCCAAGACAGAAGAAATTACTTTCTCTCTGAAGATGTCGTTTCTCCTCACTGATTCTAGAGCCAGCCTAAGAAAACTAGCTTAAATTTAAAATATCTATTATCAGATGACTAAGTCAGGCAAGATGAATCCCATTAAACACTCAGATTCAAAGCCCTAAGCTTTGAATGGCAATCTCTGAAAATCAAGCCAGTTATGTGCCGGTGAAAATGTTAACCTATAACAAATCTTTGTCCTAAGATAAAAAGTTATACTCATCTGATTTACTTTTTTTTTAGTTTCCATTAACTTAAGTCTCTAGAAATATAGTTTCCATTACAAGTTTTTTTGGTTGTTAGGCTGACTTTTAAAATTAATGTTATTTATATACCCATTAATGTTTTATATTACTTTCTTGGTCTTGTTTGATTCTGTTGCCATTTTAGTAATTACCTGCATGAAACCAACTTCTTTTTCTTCAGATAGGCTCTTAGAATGCCTTTAATTGTTGAATTTTTCTTATACATTCAAACATTCAATTACATTATAATAATAATTGACATGGTCTTGCAATTTTACTTGGTTTCATTTTGCATAATCACTATGGTTGCACGTAATTGTTGCTTCATACATTTCAACTTCAGCAAGCAGGGAGACAAGGATCCTACAGATAAAAACTTCCTACATAGTCAGGATTGATTCTTACAGCATCATCACTCATGAATAATTACAGAGCCTTCTGGGAAAATCACTCTCACTCTATTCCGCCTTCCTCATTTGCACCCTTTTAATTCTTGCATCCAAAACTGCACTCACAGTCTTGCAATTCCTATTACTCTTTGAGTTTCTACCCACATACCTGTTGCTTCTCCCATACCATCTGCCATCTGCACTTCATCCCAGCAGTTTACTTCATTTTCTCAGTGCACACACACAACACGGAAAGCACAGGAGAGTGACCCTCCTGGCTTTCAGTTTCAGGATCTGGCCTCACATGTTTGCAAGAGATGGAAGAAAAAATTGTAG
>NW_009693805.1:49007-57532 GCF_000703405.1 Apaloderma vittatum
TCCCAGAGTGGATAAAGCATTTTAAAGTCAAACTGTGAGGATGGTTTATGTGTAATCTCATGGCCTATAGAGTTGTGGGAGGCTGGATTACTCTCAGTAGAGGAGGAAAATCTGTAAAATTTAACTGTGCACCTCTTCGTCATCCATTGCATCAGACAGGCAGTTTAAATCACCATCACAGATTTTCGTGTGTTAACCTAACCATTCTTCTTCAACATTAATTGCTGGCCTTCTCTTGCTCTCTTCCTGTATCCAATACAAAACTGCCTCTGCGTGGAAGCAGCATACTTGTGAAAAGCCTTCGAGACTGCAGTCTGCAACGTCAGCTCTGCTGCACTTACCTCAGGTACCTCCACACTCAGGATCCAGAAAACCCACACACTTCAGTGATCATTCGGAGGCAGTAAGAAGCAGTGAGACGTCATCCCTGCTGTTCATCCTTAGCATAATTCTCCTACTCATACTGTCAATCAATCCTGTTATGTGCTGTGGTTGCCTCCTTCAGCCTTGTTTTTATTTCACACAATTATTCCCATACCACAACGCACAGATTTGGAGGTAAGGAAAGGCAGCTATATCCTGCTTACTAAAACCATCCATAGCTGCGCTGCTTCTGAATTAGCTACATCCTTTATTTGCAAAAGTTGTAAGGAAAGAACAAAAATATTTTCCCTTTCTGCATGTCTGGCCTTTGTCACCTCAAAAACTTAACAGCTCCCCTGCTGAACATGTAAAACATAACATTTTTCAATAACCCAGAGTTTAGCCAAATGCGAGGGGATTTTCATGGTGACAGCTAAAATTACATCCATGATGCTAACATGACTCTCTCACCTAATTTCTGATCCCTGTGGCAGACTACAGTAATGATAAATCTTGTTGATGAGAGACCAGTAAGAAATGGCTGATCTGTTTCAGCTTAACTTTTCCCACAAAACTGAAGTAGAGGCAGGCATGGAATGTACAATCCAGATGACAGAATTGCAGCAATTGTGCAACTTACCCAAAACAGGGACATCTGTAAAATATGGTGAAACTTTCATTCTAGGTTTCACTATTAATGTCATCTTTAAATTCACTTTGTCAATCAGATTGCAATCAAACACATAGGCAGTCATCTCCGGATTCACACCACAAAATCACACATAGAATCACAGAATGTCAGGGGTTGGAAGAGATCTCAAAAGATCATCTAGTCCAGCCCCCCTGCCAGAGCAGGATCACCTACAGGTCACAGGTGGGTTTTGAATGTCTCCAGAGAAGGAGACTCCACAACCTCCCTGGGCAGCCTGTGCCAGTGCTCTGTCACCCTCACAGTGGATGTGCCTGAAAAGGGCCTGGCTCTGTCCTCCTGACACTCCCCCTTGACGGATTTATAAACATTTATGAGATCACCCCTGAGACTCCTCTTCTCCAAACTAGAGAGACTCAGCTCCTTCAGCCTTTCCTCATAAGGGAGATGTTCCACTCCCTTCATCATCTTTGTGGCTCTGTGCTGGACTCTCTCAAGCAGTTCCCTGTCTCTCTTGAGCTGAGGGGCCCAGAACTGGACACAATATTCCAGATGTGGGCTCACCAGGGCAGAGTAGAGGGACAGGAGGACCTCTCTCGACCTACTAGCTACTCCCCTTCTAATACACCCCAGGATGCCATTGGCCTTCTTGGCCACGAGGGCACATTGCTGGTGCATTGTCATCCTGCTGTCCACCAGGACCCCAGGTCCCTTTCTCCTGCACTCTCTCCAGCAGGTCAGTCCCCAACCTATACTGGCACATGGGGTTATTCTTTCCCAAGTGCAAAACTCTACACTTGCCCTTGTTGAACTTCATATATTTTCTCCCTGCCAAGCCTTCTAGTCTGTCTAGGTCTCTCTGAATGTCAGCACAGTCTTCTGACATCACCCTTCTTTCTTTGCAATGAACATCATCATGCTCATCAGTATTGAATTTAGACTTTTTACTTTATTTGGAAATGGCAGTAGGACTTGCTCCTCCTCTGGGCCCACACCGCATTGCCGTTCATACTAACATTCACCCATGATCTTTGCTGAGCCCAGGGACAAGCATAAGGAAGGGAGATAATGCTGCCCTGGAGTAAGCCTGCCCAGTGGTGCAGCATGTGCCAGCTGGACAAGGGAGTCAGGAGGACAGGGAAAGGCAGACATGGAGAAAGGGTGTTAGCTGCACCTCCACCCAAATTTTTTGCACTAACATAGTTCACTACTACGCAATGCTGGTTTTTCCTACTTAGAAAAGACTTAAGACATCCTTTTCAAAGATGCAGGAGATCATGGTTGGGGCTGTGGCAGGACAGTGCTGGGCCAGCACTCAAACCCCAGGGAAACCCAGAAATGTCAACATTCATGGTCCCCACTGGCTCACTGTGTCCCATGGCCGACAGCTCAGGTCGCCCTGCAGCCTTGGCTGCCCATCACACTTAGAATCCTAGAGCCATTAAGGCTCGAAAAGACCTCTAATCTTATCAAGTCCAACCGTCAACCCAATACTACCATGACTGCTAAACTATATCCTGAAGTGCCATATCTACACGTTTTTCAAACACAACTTGACCCAACACAGAAAGCCAAGCGGTAATTGCTCATGGGCCGCAGATGGCTGAACAAACCACAGGCCAGTTCCCTCTCTGCAGGCATGGAGAGGAGCAGCAGAAGTTCTTACATTTTGGTCCTGACCTTGGAAGAGGGGTGACAAAGAAAGATGCTAGAGTGTATGCCATTTGTGACCCATTTTCTACATCAACACAGTAGCTTCCACCCTCCTCCTTTTATTTGGACATGGTCTGAAAGAAAGGGCATGTCAAGAGACAAAAGAGGTAATGGTCCAGAAAAAAAGCCCAGAATGATGTATTTTACAGTATCTGTATCACATGTGTATGGACAAGGATCTAAAAGGAATGCTCTTTGCCCCTGCTCGAGGGTGCTACATGATCTAAGAATGCCCAGACATGAAGTCATGCATCCAGGCTACGGCAGTCCTGGATTTACCCTGAGGATGTAAAACAAAGACACGCACATACACTCATTCATGTTGCCTAATGAGAAATATGCTCTGCATCCCATAAGGGTGTCCCATAAGGAGGCAACAACCACACCACGCTCCCTCTCCACCACTGTTTGCAGCCCCAACTGGAAGACTGGGAAATGCTATACCTCTCCCTGTATTTGGATCCTGGCTCTTTTTCTTTTGTTCTTCATGGATCTCTGATTAGAGTTTATCACATTGAAAATATTTTTAGCATAAAATAAAAAAAAAAGGAGGCTTAAATATGCAAGTCCATCTCTGACAAAGTTAATAGGCTTCAGCTTTGAGGTGCAGATGAAATACTTGCAATCCAGCCTGAGAGAAAGGTGGCCTTAGCAAAACACTGTACACTCAGCACAAAAAAAAGGATTCTAAAGTTGGGCTAAGATGTTGCACCTTGTGGCCATGAGCCATGAAACAAAGAAGAAATGAAGAAATATCTCATGTCCACTGATTAAGAAAATAAGTTCTGTATTAGTAGAATATTGCTTTTTTTTTTTTCTGGAGGGAAAGGAAAAAAAAAAAGGATGATCAGGAATCCCTATTTGCATGAACCACTTTATACACTGATTATCAAATTACACCACAAAGAGTTACTTCAGGGGATCCCAAAATGCTTTTCAAACTATAAATGTTAAGGAATGACTTATGACTTCACCTTGAGCTGAGGGCCACCTGCTCTCAGTTTTAATGCAACAGCAATACACTGCAGAAATACATATAGAGTTAGGGCAGAAGCTTTCACTAGGTATAAGCCTTCAGAGCAGAATTCAATTGCTAACTGTCTGGTAATAGAAAGAAACCTTTTCAATCACCAGTTTATTCCCTAATTGCTTATTTTGTTGTACCTTGTCCTGATAATCTGACACTGCCATCAGTAGGAAATAAAGATTCAGCTCTTTGCCGGTGTAGATCAGAGTAGTTTTGGAGCCAGATGCGCTCCGCACATTGATGTCCAGTGACAATCCCATCCAAGCAGCTGAATTACTGGGCCATTAGCAAGTACTTTGTTCCTGTGAGGTGAACATTTTACCCAGCCAACACTTCAGGGGCCCAGGGAGAGACAGAATGGATTCAGACAATTAGAATTTGGGCAACACATTGCATTTAATGAAGTTACTTTCAGGAAAAGTGCCAAAAAAGCAATCTTTATTGACCACAAGCGACCACAGCCGCCGCTTTGCAGCTGATCCAAACACAAAGTGCCGCGGTGCTCCAGCTAACATCCACTCCTCGGGAAGGCTGAAAAGCAGAGCACCATTCCTTCTACCACTTCACCCACTTCTTGATTCTCTTCGCTCTTTCTCATGCTTCTCACACTTGATTACGGGTCTCTACCTATTCCACTTGCTGCAGCCTGCTGGATAGCACTTGTTAAAAATAGAGCAAAATATTATTAGATTCAGGTCTCATTTCACACGAGATCTAGGTCAGGACTGCCAATATCATTTGAGCTGCTGCAACAGTTTCTCTGTCTCCACAATGGGGGACATCCTCCTCCTCTTCCCAGATTATGGCTCTGCAGACCCTCCTCTGAGCTGGCTCTGGTGCTTGTCAGGCTCTCTCATGAACTGATCTAACTCACTAGCTCAACAGAAAATCAATCCAACTAAGGAATAAAAGGATTCTTTTCCAGCATGTTAGAGTGAAGATGAATAAAGTGAGAATAGTCCTTCTGGCAGCAGCAGGCTACTAGGCTAGCTCAGGTGTACCGAAAACATGTTCACTTACTGCTTAATCACAGAGTTACCTAAAGTGTGATGTTCTTATTGCTCCAGCCAGAGACAGAATACAGGACCAGGTGGATGACTGCTGTGAGCAGCAGGATATCTGTTAATTCTAAAGACTACCTACCACTGAAGGAGTCCGCTTTCCTCTAGTTCTGCTGGGTATCACAGCCTCCTTTCCTGTTTGGTGCTGGCCCACTCCTGTGCAGATTGGGGGTGTAATCTGGCATTAAAGCAATCTTGCAAAAGAAAAAAAATAATGACTTGCTGTCGTGGCTCCCAAAACTGATGTATTACAGAGCTGGGGTGCTAGTGCTTCACTCATTGTGAAAGCTGAGAGGATCCAAAGGCTTTTGAGCATCCATGTGACTCCACACACCACTAACATTCAGGCCATGAACAGCTCCTCTGGGAGATCACTCTTATTTCACATCACTTCCAATTTGCAAAGCTGGGCAGTTTTCTGGGCCAAAAAAGGTACCTCAAACAGTAGGCTGTAGCAGCATCTGCCTTTGCAGTCCAGAGGGAAAAGATGCACTACGTGACACTGTGGACCCCTTAAAGAAAGGGTTATGGTCTAGGCAACAGGGGAGTGGAGAGATGTCTGAAGTTCCATCACCACGTGTCAGGTCAGTGATGCATGCTGTGGACACAGGGCTGGGCATCTTACCAAAATGATAACAAGGCTGGGACAGCTGGCTTGTGGAACTCTGGCATATGGACCATGCCAGACCTCACTCGGACAGGGAATCATTTGAGGTCCTTCATAGCTTTATCATTCCATGATTTGCCAGGTGTCAGCAATAGGCACTGCGATGCTCAGTCTCCTTTCCAATCCATCCCTTTGGAGGGTGTTACTAAAAACAACAAAGGCAAAAAAAAAGGCAGTAGCTTTTTTTAAATCAGCATTTGCTGAGATTCGTCAGCTTCCTGGAATTTCTTATTTCTCAGTTTAGACGGTCCTGGTGCCCTGTGGCTAACACCAGAAAGCTTCAGCCTACCAACTGCCCCCTAGTTCAGTTTCTGAAAAACAAAGTCACAAGCTGAACACCTCCAGTATCACAGCAACTGTACACAAGAAAAAACAAGTCCCAAAGGGAGAGTCAAGTTGTGCTAGTCATCATGTTACTCAGTTACCTCTTCCCGGGTGTTTCCACCAGTTTTCATAAAACTAAAAATAAAATAACAGCTCTAGCAGTAAGATGAGTTACAGCATCTTTCCCCAACTCCTGTTCAAGGCATCACTCCCACCCAGGCGCTGCACCCACTGCCCTCGCCAGCGTGCTGCTGTGCGGCTGAACTTGAACTGGGTCGCTCAAACGATTCAGGTTAAAAATATCCCACCATCACCACCAAGAAGAACTAATTTTAGCTCAGATCACTGCAGTGATCCAGCTGGGGTTTTTTTGTGACAGTATCTCATGAAACAATGACCTGAATTCTGGTCAAAATAACTCCAAACTGAACTTCACCCATCCCTTGCTCGTAAAGGAGTCCACACATTTGGATGTTAACTCTGGAACATAATGCTGTTCTCAGAGTTAATGGTAGCCTTTCCATTGCCTATTTTAGAATATGTCTTCTGGACTGGAAACAGATTTTGAAAAGTTGCATTTTAAATCTCAGTCTGGCCTCTGCACAAAAACCAGGGAGGATACAACATCCAACACAACGACAATGGCCAGCTCCAGCATTGTGTGTTACATCTTCTGCTCACAAAGAAAATGAAAGCTCTCACCCTTCCTTATGGACACCTTGGGTTCTCATACATGAGAACAGGTCATGTTCCAGCAGCAAGGTGATTGCTCAGACTTCAGATCATTTCTCTAGTCTCAGCCATTCCAGTAGATCTTAACTGGCAAATTCGCTCAGCATTGTGAATAGTACCGAGTTTCTTTCTTTGCTAATTGCACTATAAAATATTATTAAACCAATGTCTACAGACCACAGCATCCCAGGACACAAGACTCATTTTACTGTTGTACCAGTGGCTGAATGTAATGTAAAGAAAATAAGGCATTTGTTTCAAAGGAAGAAAAAAACCCCACCAGTGTGGTCTGTGCCATTTTTATGAGAAATAGCCTATTTTGTGGGTTAGCAATGCACAGTTAAGTCCTGAAATTCAGGTTCATATCCAAATTACATCAACTGGAGAGATTTGGTTTTAAGTTTGTGCTTCTAGATCATTGCTAGACTGTCAGACCATTGCAGAAAACCACACTTCTGACTTATATTATTCTGTACAGCTAGACGGTCTGTTCAGAAAAGTCTTGATGACAAAAATAGCAGCTTGATATTGGGTCAAGAAGAGATGGACCTGCCACCATGAGAGATATCTTACTCGGCAGCACCTGCAGCACTCTGCAACTGCCTCAGTTAACCCATTCCTCTTAACTTTTTGCTTTCTCCATCAGTAAATATATCCACAACAGTTAAAAATATAGATTAAAGTAACCACAATTCACGAATATGGTACACAACAGTACATGTTCAGCTGGCTCCCCAGAAAGGAGATGATTGAATTTCTCCTTCTATAAAAGATCACATTTACCTCGTGTTTTGCAGAAGAGTGGCTGCCATTAATCCACCCAGGCCTTCTATGTCCTCAGCTTATTTTTGCTACTTTCTAATTCTATGTTGCTATTATACATGTCAGTAGCGAGTCCTGATAAAACACAGCTTCAGCCAGAGTTACCAGTGAATTAACATATACCATGCTAAAATCTTCATTGTATATAAATCTCTGGATACATGTTCCCACGTTTCATCACCTTCAGAGTAATTTTTTTTTCCATCTATCTAATCTCCCTTGGTGCAGCCCATGCCCTTGGCCTCTCACCTTAACACTGTGCACCACTGTCTTCTCCATAGCCTTCCATCATGAGCTGAAGACAACAGTTCGTTCTCCTCAAGCCTTCTTCAGCCTGAACAAACCTAGCTCCTCTGCTGAAATTTCATGGAACACCCTTACTTCATGCCAAGAGAGCTCATGTACATTCTTAACTGCAGCAGAGTTCCCTGCCTGCTCGAACGGCTGCTATCCAAGTGAAGCAGCCACCACTCCCCATTCATGCCCCAGTCTTCCCAGTACCTCACCATGAACCCCACCACAGCTTAACCTCTTATCAATTTTGCCGGTGTACCAGCTTGTGTGATCACTACCAAACCCAGCCTGGTGAAAACACATCAGGCAGCTCTAGATTTAGTGAGGAAAATGCTCGAGCAAACCAGATCATTTTGACTTGGCTCTGCTTGGGGGATGACTACGTACACAGCTGTGCCAGCTGAGCAGAGGAGCAACTGCTGGCAAACAGCTGGGTTCATCCAGGTCTACTGGGAATGCAAAATCCTCACCTCCCTGCAGCTGCAGCTCCAATGGGATGCGCGACACAGCACCAGCTTCTTGGGTCCAGCGTCCCAAAAGCTCAAGTTCCTACAATTGACAAATTTCTCCTGAGGCTTTGGCAATTTTTTCGAAGTCCTCTGCAGAATATAATTGTTAACAATAACATTTACACAGGGGTATGAACTTTCCACATGTACTGTTCCTACTTGCCGGGCCAAACGTTACAAGGATTAGTAAGAAGAACAATGCAGCACCGTGAGAACTTGGTTAAAGAACACCCATGCGTGTTACATTCAACCAGAGAAAACAAAACAAGCAAAAGCTTTTCTAATCCTTAAAGGTTAAGAAGATTAAGTCAATCTTGTAAGGACATTTTGTCTTGTCACATCAGTCCAGGGGAGGGGAGGGGAG
>NW_009693806.1:0-4479 GCF_000703405.1 Apaloderma vittatum
GGCTTACTGGAAACTAACCCTGTTCAAGTTCCTGCAGAGACCCGTAGGCAGTATTTGATGTCCTATTTTTTTAATTCAAGCACTAATATGTGAGTTGAAGTGCCCGGTCATTCCCCTATAGGGTCTCTGTTCAGAGTGGGATTGTGTTGGTAGTAAAATTCTGTCTTGGCAACGATTGAAACTTGTCTAATTTACACTGATTTTCCTGAAACGGTTACCTTTCCATAGAATCATAGAATGGCATAGGCTGGAAGGGACCTTAGAGATCTACTAGTCCAACCTCCCATATTTGTCTGTAATAAATGCAAAGTTCTAAATGAACATCACACGCTATTTTGTTTCGAGGCTTACTGTGAGGAACGGATTTGTTCCACTGACCTGCTTAGATGTTACTTGGGCTCAGAAAGCTTTTGGCACCAGCCCCAACCTTCCCTTACACACGTGCGGCTGTGGAAGCTGAGCAGAGTGTGGCCCTGGGAATTTTCTGCGGGGCCTCCTGTAATAAATTGACTTGTGATTTTGTCAGATATTTTCAAAAGGGATCTATAAAGCCTTGGTCTGTTTCAGCTTCCAAGTATTATTTAATGTGAAGAGTACAGTCATTTAGCATTGACCGAGTCCTTCTTTGGCAAGAAGCGCAGCCTTTTGGCAGAACGGGATTAGTCCTGCAGTACTTGTAAACCTTTTAGGGAACAATACAGGAAGTGGGTGGTTAATGTTTCTTGCATTTGAAACAAAGTACATTCACAGAACACCTTTTGCTTTTTGATTACAGGAAGCTGTGTAAAAAGCTAGTTTCGTGAATCCTCCTAAGTGTAAAAATAATATATACGTGAAAAGAAAAAGAAAATCTTTAGCGTGTGGAGTCAGGTCTTAATGTCTTGGTTTCATGTTAAGGGTGGAAGGGCCTGCAACATCAGAAAGTATTAGCTTAAACCTAGCCAGGGTGCAGCTCCCCTTATGGTGGATATTTATAATCTTGGAGTGAGTCAGAGGAGAATGCGTGAACAATGCAAGCATTATACTCATCTAACCCCACTAATATATCAGATTGTCTAGGATCTCAAATCTCAATTATCCATTCTGGTATAATGCAAGCTACAATGCAGCAGAAGCAATGAGAACATTTCTGCAGTTTGACAAAGAATGGTAATTCTCAAAATATTCCTGCAGATTACCAGCTGGCTTCAAAACATAATGGTGGCCTTACTTGTCATCTGGTAATCCTTTTCACCAACTGGCTAGGGAACTGTTATTAATAAAATAGCTAATATTACATTGTAAATGTACAGTTACTCCTGCTACAGTTCTGCTGAATGGCTGTGAATGGGTAGGAGATGGGCCAGAAGGCAGTCAGGCAACAGGAGTCTCTGGGACAAAGAACAATGTTACAATTTATATAGTAATCAGTAGTTTGAGGGTACCAATTATACATAAAGAGCTCACCTATTGTATATGAATTGCCTGCCTTAAGCTTTAGGATGTACTTTCAGAATAATTATTACATGCCTGAGGTGCTCATTGAATTACCAGATGGTTTACTACTCATTTTTACCTTCCTGTTATGTAGAGCTGCAGTTCTACACAGCAACATGGAAGCAGCCCGTCACCCACAGAAAGCTTTCTACACTCAAGAATAGTTTCTTTTCTTAAGGATGATAATAAGAAGCAGTCATTTCACCTCTGGTTTGACTCTTGCAGTTTGTCTTTCTTTGCCTGAATATTAAATGTATTTTCTTCAGTAGTGGTGTTGATAGCTAGATAGTTAGAAGTAATGAATTTTTCAGTTCATTGTCTTCCTCTTTGAAAGATGGACTTGAGAAATCCTGAAAAGTGTGTTGCTGATGGCTTGAGCCCGTTTTTACTAGCATTGGTTAATTCCACATTCTTGCCTATTTTATTTCTTAGATTGACCATGCAAAGAAATCTTGTTTTAAAAAAAAGCACAAAAAAGAACACTGTAAGATTTTCCTCATTTATAAGTATATAGTTTTATAGGTTTTTGCTGAGCACTGGTTCTGAAAACTGCCCCATTTTGGAAGCTGGGGTTGATGTTGCTTTGCTTCACATGTAATTTGGTATATGGACTAAACCAGCATGGGGCTCAGACCAACCGTGCAGCCAAATGTTTGTTCACTGCATATCAAAAATGTCTACTCCTAATCTCAGGCTCTCTTTTTGAAAACTGTTCATAACTCCACTAGTTGCTGACCTTGCCAATGCTACTTCTGGCTGTACATTTTCTCACTCCCTCCTGTTTCCCCCGATTTTTGGCACTACCCCTTTCCTTGCTCCAGGCTGGGATCCGTGCCTTAGGTTTCTTCTGCCAGGTGGATTGTGCCAGCTTTAAAAGTGCTTGTGGAGCTTTGCATGAGCATGTGGTTTCACCCAAGATGAGATTATTGTCCAGACTCTCTGCAGGACTGGGGCTTGGCATCCCAGTCAGCAGGTTGTGCGCTCACTTCCCTTAAAAATGGGAGACCCACCTCCAAAGCAGTTTGCAAAACCACTTCATGTCTCAAGTACGGTCCTGGAAGTTTCTTTTCATCTCTGACTCTTAAATATAGAGTGCTCGTGTATTCATGGAAATTGCTGAAAGGTATTTATATTAGACCGTTTAAATGCTTGAGGAATGTAAAATTCTGGATATAGTACTATTGCTGTCCTCTCTACCCAGAATTATATCCTATCTTACACTTTTTTAGAGGATTTCTGTTTTGCGGCCACTTCTAGTTCATGGTGTTTATGATTGACTGGGGTCCTCTGAGTCGTGATGCAATATGTTACTATTAGTATCTTGCTTAAACATGACCAAAATCCAAACCTCTCTACAGGACTAGTTACACATACTCAGACCAGTGCTAAAATTTGTCCAAAGTTTTTCTTGGCAGCATCTAGATGCTCTCTGATTTTTTGCTATCTATACAAGCGTAATTGTATTCACTGCAGTTAGGTCTCAAAAACTGAACAAGAATAGCATCTAATGTTCTGCTGTACGGAGAAAAGATAGAAATTGACAGAAAATAATAGTCACAAAAAGGAAACTTGATTTGAAATAAGAACGGCATGCAAATTATTGAGGAAAAACTTATTTCAAAATAAATCACTCATAATTATATTTGCTATGGGTAATTATTACTTTGGCTCCCCTGTGTGTCAGCTACGACTAAAACACCTTTTCTCTACATGAGTATAATATTCTGTGATCAGGCCTTAACAGGATTTTTTAAATTGCAGTCATTCCAGGTGAGTAGCTTTTGAAGGTAGTCACTGAAATTAAATTGAAGGCACTAGTCTCAGTGTTGCTTGTTACTGCTTTTGTTTGCATGATTCCAACATAATCTACAAATTTTATAGTTCACAGTGCACACCTATTTATTTATTTATTTTGATTTCTGGTTTCTAGTGTAAATGTCAAGGATCCACCCAAAGGTAAAGGGGAAAGCATTAGTTGTTCAATTCTGTTGTGATTTTCTCGACAGCTGTATAAGAAGATTTTTTTTTTTCATAGCTCCATGAGAATTTTTGTGTAATCTGATATACACTCACAGTGCCAGTGAAAAGCATTACTGATGCTTTTCAAGAGCATCTATCTTAATACAATTTAAAAAAAAAAAACAACACACCAAAACTGAATTACACAAATCACACATCTGTTTGGACTGTACATGAATTACCGAAGAGATAGGGGTAATGGAACCATAATGACATTTTGCAGTTCAGTGCTGATTTGTGATAACATTATGCTTCTTAAGAGAGGCATTTAGAGAAAAGAAATGGGTGATATGTATGAATTCTGTCAGTGTGAGAGTCTCTGTGCTGTTTTAGCAGAGGGATTCACACTGTTTGCAAATGATGCATTACCAGTCGGCAAACCATGAGCCCATTCTCATCTGAAGAATGCAGGATCCTTGCTTATGATTCGATCTTTGAAACTCTTTTAGAAAACTTCCAGTACCACAGAATCACAGAATGTCAGTGTTTGGGACCTCAAGAGATCACCTAGTCCAAGCCCCCTGCCAGAGCAGGATCACCTACAGTAGGTCACACAGGAACACATCCAGGTGGGTTTTGAATGTCTTCAGAAAAGGAGACTCCACAACCTTCCTGGGCAGCCTGTGCCAGTGCTCTGTCACCCTCACAGTAAAGAAAAAGATCTTTCTAATATTTTTGTGGAACCTCCTGTGTTCCAGCTTGTATCCATTGCCGTTTGTCCTGGCATTGGACATCACTGAGAAGAGCCTGGCACCGTCTTCCTGACACTCCCCCTTGACATATTTATAAACATTTATGAGGTCACCCCTCAGTCTCCTCCAAGCTAAAGAGACCCAGCTCCTTCAGCCTTTCCTCATAAGGGAGATGTTCCCCTCCCTTCATCATCTTTGTGGCTCTGCGCTGGACTCTCTCAAGCAGTTCCCTGTCTCTCTTGAGCTGAGGGGCCCAGAACTGGACACAATATTCCAGATGTGGCCTCACCAG
>NW_009693806.1:4510-26260 GCF_000703405.1 Apaloderma vittatum
GGGTGTGAGTAGAGGGCAGTGAGCACCTCTCCCAACCTCCCAGCCACACCTCTTCTAATACATCCCAGGATGCCATTGGCCTTCTTGGCCACGAGGGCACATTGCTGGCTCATGGTCATCCTGCTGTCCACCAGAATCCCTTGCCCTTGTTGAACTTGTCCAGCCCTCTAGGCTGTCCAAGTCTCTCGGAATGGCAGCACAGCCTTCTGGTGTGTCAACCACTCCTCCCAGTTTTGTGCCATCAGCAAACTTGCTGACAGTGCTCTCTAATCCCTCGTCCGGGTCATTGATGAATATATTGAAAAGCACTGGCCCCAGCACTGACCCCTGAGCGACTCAACTAGACACAGGCCTCCAAATGGACTCTGCCTTATTGACCACAACTTTCTGCCTTCTTCCCTTCAACTAATTAGTGACCCACCTCACCACTTGGTCATCCAGACCACACTTCCTCAGTTTACCTATGAGGATGCTGTGGGAGATGGTGTCAAATGCCTTGTTAATATCCAGATAGACCACATCCACTGCATGGCCACCATCCATCCACTTGGTTATATCTCATAAAAGGCTATTAGGTTGGTTAAACATGACTTCCCCTTGGCAAAGTAACGCTGACTGCTCCTACTAACCTTCTTATCCTTGAAATGCCTAGAGACAGTGCCAAGGATAAGCTGTAGATTAAGTAGATTAAGTAAGTAAGGCAGCAAATAAATACACTTCCACGCTGTGAAAGACAAAGTTTTATAGTCTCAAATCTAGAACTGCTGAATTCCTGTATGAGAGGTAGTTGAGAGATGTGACACTGACACAAGACTTTAGTTAAAACAGAGAGATTTGTATATACTTAGTGTTCAAAAAAAGAACAGATACCGAAGATTTAGCTGAAATGTTTGAGAGTAACTGAATACAGACACTGATCTTGACAGCCTCATGGCTGGGCAGCAAGCTGTGTTAGATCCCAGTGATGATTTTCTTGAATTACAGAAAGCAGGTGAAAAGCATAAGAATATTTCAATAAAAATTATCTTAGGTCTTCCTGACCAAGTGCAGAATTCAATTTGCAATTAAACCAGCTACATTTAGGTCTCTATACACAAGAGTCTACAGACGTGTTTTGCGTCTGAGCTTCTCTTCCACTGAGAAGCAACTGAGCAAATGAAGTCCATAGTGCCTGGAGCGGGTCTTGGCTCACCTGAAAGGGGACCTAGGGTTTGATTAATTTGCTAACTGTCATATGTAGTATGATTTGAATTCCCTTGAGAAAGTAATTTCTAGCCTCCAGCTGATTTTCCAGGAAGGATACAGGTCTTCCATTGGGCCTGTGTCATACTTGATTGCTCCCAGCAGATGTCTGGGATAGCCTAGGACATCTACACCAACCGCAGGCACCGCTGTTTGGACAACTGAATTAACCTACTGCTGTTTAGGCAATTTATTAATTCTCCAGCCTTCTCCAGCACAAGTGTGTTTAGTTTTCTGTTGACAATAAAAGCAGTTTAAGCATCTGTGTGTAGATGTTGGTATTATTTGTCTAAACCAAAGCTTAAAATATTTTTCAGGAGAGAATGTTTTTGTAGTGTTTTTTAAAGAAACTACTTGCAAAAAGTGGTACACAATACAGAAAGTAATAGACTTTGAAGTGTGTTAATTTTTCCTGAAAGGAGAGTATTTCTCCTCCATCAAGCCATATTCTCTGAGTACCAACAAATCAGATGGATACCCCAAAAGAGACCAAACCTCCCCAGCAAAGCAACTGTGGAGTGTGTGTAGGATGTGAACCCTACTAAAGCTGTTCCCAGACAGGCAATTGGTCTGCAGTGCTGATGGAATGAACCAGGACCAAGGCATGAATGTGTTAAGGACATATGTGCAGAGTCTGCAGAATGTGCTAGGTTGTTAGCAGGGGGCACAAGGGCACCATGTTATGAGAATGTTTGGCATTTACTGGGAGGCATTAGGAAAAGCTGCTGAGGGATGCAGCAGAAGGCCCAAATGTGTCTTCGTTTCAGGAACATATCTGCAAGTCACTAGATCCATTGGTGGGAAAGTATTTCTGTCATCTCAGCAGCAAGTTTACTCATAAAATTCTTTGCTGAAGAATGGGAAAACGTGGAGCAAAGCATATACTCATAATTTCCTGCAAGTATCTTGCTGTATATTTAACACTGTCATCAGAGCAATACATTGTCTTATGTTGCAGTTAATAAACCTAACTTCTATTTTTCATCTTTTTTTTTCCTAAGATGTGTTTTTGACCAAGGAATACTTAACGTTTGAGTGTTAAAATGCTAAATATGTATTTATTTACAGAACGCTGTCCGTAATGAATAAAACCAAAGATCCATTTGACCTAGTATTTGTTCTTTGAGGGTGACTGAAAGGGCAGCTTATAAACAAGTAGACAGCATGAAACAGCATGTAGTGCTTCATCCCTATAATAATTTGCATTTTTTCTGAGCTAAAGATGATTTCCCTGTTATATGTAAATCTTCATAGAATCATAGAATGGCCTAGACTGGAAGGGACCTTAGAAATCATTTAATCCAACCTCCCTGTCATGGGCAGGGACGCCTCTCAACTAGGCAACACATCTTGAGGGATTACTCATACACAAGTCATTTTACCTCTTTTTTTAAACTAATTTTGCTGTTACTTACACTGATAACTTGTGGTGGCAAAACTACACAAACTATGTGGTGTAAATTGCTCTCTTATTTTGTTTGAAGGCTGCAAGTTGCTAACTTCACTTGATGGCCCCTATTTCTTCTGTTGGAAGAGACAGTGAATACTCAGTCCCTCTTGTCTCACTGCCAGTCATGGTTTTATGACCTTTGATTCTATGCTTCTCCATTTTTTTTTTCCAAAGTTGAGTCTTTTCCCTGAAAGGTCAATGTTCTTAACCTCTCATCATCTGAATTGCTCCTTTTCTGCTCTGCTGTGTTTTGAGGCGAGGGAATTAGAACTTTCCCCAGTATTTACATGGATAGATCTGGTATGTGGGCTAACTGGGGATTTATACAGCAGCATTAGGATCATTTCTGGCTGCATTTTCTCTTCCTTTTGTAATAATTTACATCATATTTCCTTCTCTTGAACTGTTGTTCTCACTGAATTATCAAGGGTAGCTTAAGATCTTGTGCATAAGTAGTAATGATCAGGTTTAGGCCCACCATTTTATTTGTGATGTGTGGTTTTCTCCTAATACATTACTTTGTATCAATATGCATTACATTTGCATTTTAATAGCCATTCAGGGATTGCTGACAGGTCCTTAATGCTGTTCTTCCGAGTCAAACGTTGTTAAAATAGATGAATATCCTAAGCAAAACTTTGTTCCTCTCTGTTGTTCATCCCTCTTCCACTTACAAATAGATTAAACAACACAGAACCCATCACAGCTCAATGTGAAACTTTACTGGTGAACTGCCTGCACTAAGAAAATTCACCATTTACTACTACCAACATATCTTCAAGTGCTCACCTGGACTGTGTAGGATATTTGCCTTCTAGCTGTTTCAAAAGGTTGCCTTCTAGTTCCCAAATCTTTGGGAGTTCAGATTGTGGTCAGCACAAGATTTTTTTCATTTGTTCTATTGAAATGTTTTAGAAACCCATGAAGATTATACAAATCCATGGGTGGCTTGGCATTGTTTCCTAGGTTCCCAGCTGAAAATTACAGTTTTGAACCCTTTTCTGTCTTCCTGATTCTGCTAACAGGTAGCTTCAGTGCCTCTGCTCTTAGTCAATTTTCCCAAACAACAACAAAAGTAAAAGTAACAAGTTACATCAATTTTCATCATTACTTTGGGGAATTTAGAGGCATGAGGGATATTGAATAAGAAATTTTTGAGTACAAAACAAGAGACAAACAAGGGATTACTGAATGGAAAGAGCTTGGACTGGAGTAAATGTACTCATTCTCTCCTAATTCCCAAAGAAGGCTGGTGAAAAAATAAGTGATGCCTATCCCTTGCATCATCAGGCTGTTCTGGATCTGAAACTCAGGAAAAGGGGTAACTCTCTCGTCTAACATTGTGGTAAACACATGCCTAAGAGAAAAATATGACTACTAAATATTCCAGCCTCCACCATTTTTTGAGGAGCTCTTACTGATTTCTGTCCCAGGTGAGGTCAGTGCTCACTAAGAGATGAGATGGGACAGAAAACAGTCATTTAGACATTAAAGAAATCTTAGGCTGCCCATGTGTAAGTAAACTGAGTTTAACTTGTAAGATTGAATGTTCAGCAGAAAAGAGGAATAGAAAGTGTAGCCCGTAGAGAAGAGATTGAAGCTCAGAGTAAAGACAGAAAGGAAGAAAACAACGTAAGAAATTGCTGTTGGTATTGTAACACAAAAAAATAGCAGACAATTTTTCAGAAAATACCAAAGGAAGAAGAAAAATAGTGCATGATGTGTGAAGTTGCATAATATGTTTTCTGAATTACAAAATATCATTTCACCAGCATATTTTATTGTGTATAATGGATACGATGAAAAAGCGAGATTGATGTTTTCGGGCTCCAGTTGTACACTGACCAACTGAAAAACAAACTGTCAGCTTTCACCCATCTTGATTCATCTCTCAACGTTTTCTCAATTATTTCTTTTTTAATTTATATTGTAAGACTTTCAAAGCTTATTGTATTTTGTTTATAGTGTTTTTTTACCACTTTGTGTATTACTTTGTACACTCTAGATTTCATCTGGCAAATGTGAATTTATGCTCAGCTTTGTGTATATGAGTAATCTCCAGGCTTGTGATTCTTCCCAGGCTTGGACATTTGCTGAGTCTCTTTCCAGCAAGCCCAAGTGTTTATGGCCTTGTAGGCTCAGACTTCACTTACAGAAAAGGTTAATTTACAAAGGTAACATTTAAAATCTGTATCACACAGGGTAAATATTTATAGTTGCTTGACTTTCTGGAGAAGTTTAATATTTTTAAATACTTGCGTGTATGTCTCTTTATGTATACACATGAAATACAGATTGTGTGTGTTTATGTGTGTGTGTATATATACAATAAAATGGAAACAACTGAGCCAATTTGTCTTTATAATTTGTTCCATTAGGATTTGATGGGGAAAAAAAAAAAGAAAATGCACAAAACCAAAACAAAAATAACCTTACGGGCTTTATTATTGCAAATGTGGGCAGAGTTTCAAGACAATCCAAAGAGATGGTGCAATGAGAGCTGGCTGAGCTGGAATGGAGTGACTCAAATATTTTCTTTTCCTTCCTTTGCTTATCAGGCTGCCAAATTTCATTTCTTTTTTTGGTATGGAGTTATTGCTGTAGCTAATGAGAGTCAAGTGATTCATTTAAAAAGAAAATTGAATGAATGTTTAGTTTATTGCAAATTACAAAGATTCTCAAAATTCTTGAGAAAGGCACGTGAAGGAGAGACCAGTGTGGGCTCTCAGCTTCGTCTTTTTGTTTAATCTGTATTTACACATATTAGCAAAGATTGGGACATTGAAAAGCTTGTGTAGTGCCTGGCATGGTTTCTTGTGCCTTGTGAAAGTTTGTAGAATCATAACTTGAAGTTTCATACAGTATAGTGTTCTCTCTTT
This sequence comes from Apaloderma vittatum, assembly GCF_000703405.1. Classification (NCBI taxonomy): domain Eukaryota; kingdom Metazoa; phylum Chordata; class Aves; order Trogoniformes; family Trogonidae; genus Apaloderma; species Apaloderma vittatum. The sequence continues at coordinate 10,082 of NW_009693806.1, forward strand.
TTTTTTTCTCTTTGTTTTTTTCTTCTGAATGTTTTCTATGTTTTACTAAGCAAAACAAGGAGCATACGTATTTACCTCCAAAATTAGTTCTAATGACTGTGACATTGCTCCCTTTTCCGTTGTGCGCTGCTGTCGCCTGGACTTTCAGATCTTTTATTCTCTTTCCAGTTGCCACTCCCCGGATTTTTCAAAAACATTTTCTTTCAGCATTCTTTCCCCTTAAATCATTTATTGCAACAGTCTGCTCGTTGCCTAGCTGCTCAAAAAAAAGGAAAAGAACATTACTTTGTACAAAGCATTACCTTAAGTAATGACTGTTTTTGGTAAGCAGGATGACGACTACTAAGTGTCAAGTTATTTGTATTGTGTTAACCAGACTAATGGATTTAATAGCCTTTTATTAGCCATATGGCTGCTGGCTTCCTTTGTAGGAGAAAAAATACAGAATAAAGGAGTCCATACTCTCTTGGACATGCTTCCAGACATTGTGAGGCATAGCTGGGGCAGCACGAAGTTCGGTGCAACCTTCTCAAAAGAGTGGAATTTAGAGGCTTGTAGCCTCTCTCTGGGGTCCATTGTGCTCTACAGAAAGTAAATACTTTGTTACGTGGTTTTGATCCAACACTTCAATATAAAATCATAAAGTGTGTCTGGATGGAAGTCTTATAATGTTTTAATGGTGAATGAGGAACCTTTTTTCCCCCTCATAATTCTTCAGAAATATTTTGGCAGATCTGTGAGGCAGTATGTGATCTGGTGCACAGATAACTCTAGTGAGCCATTCAAAACTCAACATAAATACAGATATATGCTGCATTACATTGCCTGCTAAAATAACATAAAAACAACCAAAGCAGCAATGTGATGCTGTGGCATATGTATGTGAAAAAATCACAGCAATTGATTTGCTGCTGGAAAGCTGCCTCTCAAAAGCAGGACACTTTGGATTGAGGGGCCATTTTGTCACACTTTGGGATAATAACTAATTTGGGTTGAAGAAAAAAGCTTTGGCTTGATGGCCAGGTTCAGATCATTAACTTTCTGATTTCATTTTACTGGCCTGGGCAAAAGCTTAAGTAAGTGTAATAGCACCTATGTAGGGGGTAGACTCAACTAAAGCAAATAAAGTAAAACATTTGCTAGTTAGGCTTTTATGTACAGGTAAAGCATGTTTTATGTGTAGATCGCAGGCATAGCTGTCAGGAGTGTAAAGAATTGCTATCAGGCAATTACTAAAGGTCTGTGAAAACCTTTCTTAGTATACAGACACTTCCTGTACTTTATTTAAAACTCAGGTTATTCTTTTTCATGAGTGCTGCAAATAAATAAGATGAATCACTTGGAATTTCTAAAGTGTTGCTACACACCAAAACATCTTTCTTGATTCAGTGAACAATGGTTTTGAAAACTTAGCCAGAAAATCTTCTCATCTTCCCATTATGACATGAGTGTTTTCCAAGATGTTTTATACTGTGTCAACTTCACATTCTTTCTGGAGTAGATGTTTTCTTTTTGACATCTTCTGGTTTTTTTATACATTTTGGATAGGTCTTGCATGGGACAAATTGCATGAAAGTAGTGGAAACAGAAGAAATATTGTCTAAAATGTAAAAATAGTCTGAGACTCAATAGTCATTGGAGATTTCCAACTGAACAGTTTGGCAAGATACATAATATTAACCGACCTTCAGTGTCAATCTTTATACTGGTCAAATCTGTATAAAAGAGACCTATCCATCTATGGATGTAGTATTTAACTATCTTTCGAGAAAATTTATGGGTATTCCAAACACTTCAGATAATACAGAGGAAGTTTTCCATTTTTGATGAACTTGCAATGTCAACACTTAGAGAACAGATATAAGAGGCAGGCAAATAACTTGCGTACAGCCCACACACTCAAATGTATTGTGCAGGTCAATATTCTAACTTCATGGCATGTTTTGTAGTCCCTTATTCATCAAAGAAATAAGAGCTAGTTGTGACTTGGCACTCACCATTCAACAATATCAAGTTGAATTAAAACTGGTTTTGTGTTTTCAATATTGACAAAATTTTGAATTCCCACAGTATATACTAAATCAGTAGTATTGGTGCAACCAGATTCTTCAGGTAACAGTTCTCCATTACTTTTCATTTACTTTTTTTTCAGTGGATATTCAAGAGGAAATGGTTTGTAGTAGCATAGAGCAAGTATCTGTCTTACTTGTCAGAATTTGTATCCTGGTTGGTTTTTTGGTGTTATTTTGTTTGTCTGTTTTTTCATAAATACCTTGCTGAACTCTTTTCCTGAAAATCAGAAAAAAAAATCATCTCATTATTAGTTTGTTATAATAAATTCATCTTAGTCTGTTACCTGAAGTAAAATTTGTGTTTGTAGCACCTTTAAGTATTAAAATATCTTATATTTACTTATTAGCTTTTGCAGGTTTTGCTTTGAAAATATCCTTATTTCTCTGAAGGGATATTTCATTTTTCAGGAGCCAGTCTTCTGGATAGTATAAATAAAAATTTGCTTTTAAAACAAGCTGATAATTGGGGTGGAGTTAATTTATTTTTTAACTTTGAACTTTGGAGATAAGGAGTTAATTTATTTTTTAACTTTGAACTTTGGAGATAATTGCATGTGATGGTAGATGCCCATAAAATTAATCGTTTTAAGATCTGGACCCACATGTAAGAACTTTCTGATAGCATTGGGATTTGACAAATCTGTTGAATTCTATGTGCATTTGTTTTTTCCTTGGTTGATATCTCTTTCATTCTGTGTATCTGTTGGTTTTAATTGAACAGTGACAAACCTTTACTGAGTGGGAAATAAAATAGCCATTCAGCTCAACCTTATCTTTAGCCCTGTAGTTTGGACATGGGAAGGATTTGTCCCTCCAGAGACCAAGTGTATAATCTCTCAAGAGATATTTCAGCTATGACACTACTGTAATAGCTCAGCTGCTATGGCCTGAGGAAACTTTACCAGTAGAAATTTATGCATTTAAGAGGTTAAGTGCTAGGCTGGTGGCTTGCACTCCTCAGCCTCTTAAATTCTTTGTAAGGTGTCTTAAGTAATGTTGGAAATCCCAGCCATAAGTTGGCATTTGTATCCCTCTGCATCAAAGGTTATATTTGTACTTCTGACCAATCGTATAGAAATAATAGCTTATCTGTGAGTCCAAAAGGATTCTTTTTCAGGTGGACTTAAAATTTGGTGAATAATATTTATGGGAAAGTGTTTTTCTCACTGGCCTTTAAGTCATACATATGGCATTGTTCTTAGTCAAGTGGAGTACTAGTAGCTTATACATTTCTAAGACATGTAAATATATATTTTTGGGCAATGTAAACATTCTAAGAATCTCTTATTCAAAGCTGAAAAGTAATTAATAACTATATGTGCTTATTGAAACTAAGATTTTTTTTGAGATGACTATACTATATATTAAAGAAATAGTAAGTAATATGTTTAAGTGGTGGGTCTATTTAGTATATTAACGCAGGTATGTGCCTACTTGCTCTGTTTCATTTTTCTGTTTTAATTTACGAAATAGAGATTGTACCCCTTTGCAGTTAAAAAAACGCAACCCAGAAACACCCTTTTGGCTGCTGAGCGCCAAGAGTAGCGCCTCGTTCCTGCCTTTGGTCTTCTCTGTCAGTTCTCACAGTTAGCTGAAAAATAAATAAGGGAAAACCATTTGGTTTCACTTGAATTATTTCCCTGATTTTGTGGCCTGTGATGTCTGTGGCCACTGGTGTTAGCCCTCATGGAAGGGTGGCCTGGCAAAAGGGGAGGAACTGCTCAGGAGGGAACCTGTCACAGAAATGGGCCTGGAAAACCTTAATAAACCGGGTAAGCAATGCAACTGGAAGGGCCAGGTCCTACACACACAGAGGACTGTAAATGCCCCTGCTGAGATGTCCTTGCAGAAAAAGTCCCTTCCATTTTCCCCCTTGCCAAGGAAGCTGTGTTCCCTGGGCATGCTGCTCTGCTCCGGCTGCAAAAGCAAATGTCTTTCATTGGAAACATTTAGAATTTTAGCTTTCCTGAATGAATTTTCAATTGATCTCCCACATATTGAGGAGTTTTGCTAAGTATTTATTTTAAAACATCCGATTTTCCTAAAAGGCAGGTTTGTATCTAATTTAAAGTTTTAGAGATATGCCTAATAGGTTCTTTCATTCTACTTTGGCAAGACTAATCAACATGTTTTAACTTTTTCCTCATTTTTTGCATACACTTGTGGTTGAAAGCATTTTCCTTTATGTTTGAACACTTGGAAAGACCCCTTGAGAGTTCATGTTAGCTATAATGTGTTACTGGGAAACCTGTGAGGTTGTCTTCCACGTGGCCCAAATGGTATTTATATGGCCTGAGGGAGAGCTTGTTTGTACTGATAAGGGATGATAAAAACAAGGATGTAAGTTGAAATGTACTTGAAATGGAAAAATCAGCTTGAATTGTAACTTTAAAAATGACGTACTTCAGAATTGTCCTTGCTTATACTCTGTAAGGAACAACATCTAAGTTTGTAAAAACATTTTGTGTCTAAAAATGTTTCATGCTTCTTTCTGGTATTTTTAGGTCTTTGTTAATGTGATGAAATAATTATAGAGATATTGAGAAGTACCTTCTAATTAATTGTTGACTTAGTACTGCCTATATTAGAACTGATAGGAAGAAGGTACATGACGTAAAGCAAAATAGAAGTGATCTCCTGAGACCACTGGAATTTTAAACAACTAACAAACATGCACAAGATTAGTAACAGTTATCTGGAAATATCAGACACAACTGTAATTTGTAGCAATCCAGTTTTCCAAGTTTTTTTAATTTAGTCAATCCAGACTTAGTTTCAGTAGAGAAAGAAGAAAAGCAATGTGCAGGGAAAGGAGTTGCAGGCATTTTATTTGGTTCAATCCTAGTTTTGGCATGTGAGGTCAGACAAGGTGAATGTTCTACCAACAGTTCTTCATGTTGTGAGATATGTAAATAATAAATATTGTATAGATTTTAATATTTTGTTTATTCTCTTGATGTATTCTGTAAGATAACCTTTTCTCTAATGAGTAGGAAGTGGGAAATGAGTAGAGCTCTAAAATGACTTTAATTGGTTTGTTTGTTTGTTTGTTTGTGTATTATTTTGATATTGGTGTGGAGGATGAACATAGCAAGAAGAAAAAGGAAGAAATAATCTCTGTTCCCAGAGATTCCCTTCACTGAAAGTCATTCAGCTGAGTACTTTAAGGTTCTGTATCTTCTCTTAGTCATATTGACATATTGGCCTGTGTCAGGAATGGTGCTCTCAGCAGGAGCAGGGAGGTGATCATGCCCCTGTACTTGGCTTTGGAGAGGCCCCACCTTGGGCCCCTCACCACGAGAGGGACATTGAGGTCCTGGAGAGGGTACAGAGGCAGCTACCAAGGTGGTAAAGGGCTTAGAACATAAGTCTTACGAGGAAAGGCTGAGGGATCTGAGGCCTGGAGAAGATTCAGGGGAGACTTCATCACTCTCTACAACTACCTGAAGGAGGGCTGCAGAGAGGCGGGGGTTGGTCTGTTCTCCCTTGTGGAGGGTGATAGGACGAGGGGAAATGAATTTAAATTGCGCCAGGAGAGGTCCAGGTTGGATATTAAGAAGAATTTATTTACTGAGAGGGTTGTCAGCCATTGGAACAGGCTGCACAGGGAGGTGGTTGTTGAGTCACTATCCCTGGAGGTGTTTAAGGGACGTTGAGAGGAATCATTTAGTAGGTTGATAGGGGTGGGACAAAGGCTGGACTCAATGATCTTCTAGGTCTCTTCCAGCTGATACAATTCTATGATTCTGTGATTCCCATTGCTCTTCATAAGGAGCTCTTCAGAAAGGAGCTTCTCTTCTTCCAAGAGACATACTTCTCCCAAGAGACAGGATCCCCGTTCTGAGGCTGCCCTCAGGGGGAATGAGGAGAAAAGAGCCAGAGGAGTTGTAATGTAGCCCCGTCACTCCCAGTTCTTGTTCTGAGCTTGTTTTTCCAGGAGCAGGAGGAGCTGGAGCCAGAGCAAGAAAATAGCTAACTTATCTGCTCTGGCAGCCTGTCATTAACCTCAGGAAGCAGAAAATACGATTCCAAGAGCTGCAGCCTTTTTAGTGAAGTGACCTGGGATTTTCCATGAAGTGGAAGGAAGAGCTGTCGCTTTGCCTGAAACCAGGAAGCCAATCTGCAGCCAAGTGACAGGGTACCTGAATTTTTTGTTTTACCAGTAGTGCTTTCTGTATTAATAGTAAAGTATCCTTTGCATTCTATAAGAAAGAGTATCCTGATAAATTGTAAAAACACCTCTGAGTCTGTTTGAATCTAATACAGCAATCTCTGTATTGCAGATAAGTGGAAAATACAAAAAGGTTGGAAATATGTTCTGATAAAATGTGCCTAATAGAGAGGGAAGTGTGACGCATATATTTACAATGAATAAAGGCTTTTCAGTCAAATTTAGATGTTATTTTTAGATGCAGTAATTCCTTCAATTTTCCACATCCTTTGGCTTGGTGTTGATCTTTGTATTGCAAGACTTTTTTGAATTGTAGGAGACAAAATGGGCATTCTTTAGTAAGGGCATTCTAGATGATGGATGCTATTTATTGATATAATAAATATAATGCAAGCTCACATGTGCTGCATCAATGTGGCTTCCTGTCCTGAGGAATGAAAACTGCACTGATGGGGAGATCACACTTCCATACTAGTGTATTAGTTTACCTGCCCAGTCTGTTCCTTCTTTCCTGACCCTCACTTATGGCCCTGTTTTCGGCTGTAGGATCTGCTGCTGCTGCTGCTGAGAGCTCGTTGCCCTCAGCTCTGCACTGATACTTGCCCAGTGTGGGGTGTTCCCAGCTGGGTACTCCTATGGGAGAAGGGCTTGAAGTGTTCAGAACTAGAAGGAGCGTTAAGAAGTGATCTGACCTCTGGTAAAACGCAAGTGATGCTTCTGTATCAGTGCATATTTTCATTTATGAACATGTAAGCTCATTTGCTTGTTTTGCACTTGCATCCATTTTCCTGACAGTAAAGAAAAAAACCAACTCTGCCATAAAACAAAATCAGAAAAATTGCAGAGTTGTGAATGCATTTCCCTGCCCACCCAAGTTTTAGGATGGATTTATTTATTTATCTATCTATTTATTTATTTATAAATCTTTAAGAACTGCAAAAAAAAAAAGTATGAACTTCAGTGCTCGAGTCCTGTACCTGTTCTAAGAGAAATGGTCGCTGATACTCCCTACTTAGAACTGCTTTCTTGTAGTGAGCAGAAGCTGAACATAAACACGCTAAGGCAGGAAGCAGGATGACACTAACCCATTTTTTACAATGGGTATAGTTAACTACTAAAATGACTACCAAGTCGTCAGAGTTTGCTTGATTCATGGTGTTTTTTTGAATCCCACTTTGATATTTTTCTCAAAGGGATGGTTGAGCTCTGACAGCAATAATTACCTTAAGATAGGAACTTCTCTACTGTTGTGTGACTTGTGGTGTGTGGGAGGTCAGGGGATGATAATGTTTCTTTCTGGCTTTCAGTTCTTTCCTCTGAGAATATCAGTATTTCATGGTCACAGAGTTTGGACTTAAGCATCCCTGTGAGAGAGAGAAGTGCAGAAACATTATTTAGTTTGCAAAATGGTAGATGAGGGAAATAAAAATGGACTAATTTATGACTATAGCATAAAAGAACTATTTCTGTGGGGTTTTTCTCAGTAGTAATTCACACAACTATTAACTACAAAACCAAACAAAACAGTTACTGTGTTTGTTTCAGTGGTTCATGGCATGCCGTAAACTAGTCAGCTCTCCATTTTGATGTCTTCTTTAGCCTACTATAGAGGAGAAGCTTTTTTTGTTGTTGTTGAAATGTACAGTTGAAACAATAAATACCGAGAAACTGGAAACCAAGAAGAGATTGCATCTCCAACTGTCACTAATCCTCTAAAAATATTTTGATATATCAGTAGCTCTATACAATACAGAAAGTGCTAACTATTAGTTCACTCTTTGCTTGATTTAAGACCTTAACTATCATGTATTTGTGTCTGCATGGCACTCGTGTGCGGCTGTTGTGCCCAATTTTATTGGGCATGGCACAAATAGAGGATGACAAAACAGCCCTTTTCCGAGGATATTTCTGTCAAAAAATAGTCAATAATGAATTGTATGGCTGTACTGTCAACAACCTTTTTGTTGCTGGGTTTTAGAAACAGACCCCCCTGAAAGGAATAAAGACAGATTTTGCTTTTTTTGTTATTTCCTCAGACGGTAGAAATAGCATTACATCTTTCTAAATTTTGCCCATACTGTTAAAGAAGGTGGGTTTTTTGTGTGTTATGGTTTTGTTTTGTTGTTTGTAGGTGGTTTTGTGATTTTTTTTTAAGGTAGTATGAGAATTGGAAACAATTAAAAATAGAATTTCTAATTTCCAAATACAGTATTTCTGCAGTGGACGGATTTTGGAAGACTCTGAAGGTGGATGAGACAGAACCATGCTCACGCCAGAGTAAAATTGCCATGAATAATTCTTGACAATTAAGCCTACGTGCCTAAAACTTTGAACCAGCAAATCCTGCTCAAGTCCTATCAATGGCACTGCATAGCTGGTTGAAAAAATTGGCAACAAGGGCAGCAGAGGGATCTACAGACTTAGTAAGACAATGCTGTATTGCTTTTCATTGAGTTAACATTTAAATGTTTTCCTTTCAACTCTAGTGGCAAAATGATTGTTAGTTAAAACAAATCCTTAGCTCTTGGAGAAGGCTGTATCCTAAGCTCTCCATTCACTAGAGCTGTACCTGATAAATATGTGGTTTAAGACTTATAAACCAAATCTTACATATTTGTGCAAATCGGGTATTATTTTAGCTAGATAATTGGTAGATCATCCAGATGTAATTCCTTATATTTTCATAAGCATGGTTTTATGATCAAGGTGAATACTGCCAAATGATCCGTGTCTTATTCTACAAATTTAAGTATTTATTGTGATTCTGCCATTTACTTTTGTTACTAAAATTATGGTAAACAGTGTTGTTGACTATGATACTCACTCACCATGTCAGAATTATAGTTTTAGTTTCCCATCTAAAAATTCAGTGGCTTTGTTTTATATGCTGATGTGCGTATAATAAAAATATCTAGGTGTAAATTAGAGAAAATCACGTATCTAGTAATTAGACTGAAGAAGAATTAATCCAGAAAATTAATTGCCAAGAAAAAGGAGAATGATGTAATTTTGTTTGCAGAGGAATCACTAGGGCTAAATCTTAAAACCAGGCAAAAAAAATTATAAAATCTTGGTTCCTGTGGCATTCTAGAAAATGTTACACTGCTAGCAGTGAGGATAACTGTAAGTAGTGCTATAGCTGAAACTGAGCTTTAGTGTTATTTTTTTAAAGTGGCAGCCTTCTCTTTGTTTGTTCAACAAAGTGACACATTTTTTTACAGGGCAGTAGTTAAAGCAGCATTAAAGTGCCATTGACATCATCCAGTTACTGCACTGACTTGATTATATAACTTCTTTTGTGCAATTTTCATGCTCTGCTCTGTTTGAATGTTTTTACTATGCTGATGGCTGTTTTTCATTTCCTGCTGGGATGACCTTGAATAAAAAAAGAATAAGAATAAAGTAGACATAAGCAATGCAGTCTTGCTGGCATTTGCAGATCTTTTGTTCTGTGTTGAGAAACTTAGTAGTTTGGCATTTATGTTATAGGTTATTTCTGCTGGGTAGTAATAAATCTTCAATGGTTAGAAAAAAAATAATGTTTTTCCTCTTATTTTGTTATTTTGAACTTGCCAATGGCAAAGTGATCCACTTATGATGGTTCCTACCTTATTAAAATATCTGAAGAGAGCTAAACAAATGATAAATGCAATGGTCATCCTTTACCTTGGATTATTAATTTAAATTATTAAATCTAATAGATCTAAAAATCTAGTATTATTTCTATTAAATTACTCGCAGTTTTTAAGAAAAAGAGATGAACTAGTTAGCGCTTTTTTCTAGATGTTTGATACATCTGAAGGAATTGTTATTTTTCTGCTTTGTCACTTGTTGCCAATCAACATTTCATAACTAGCCTTTCAGATTAATGAGTAAGAGTGCATTGTCTTTTGCATATACATCTTTTTCAGACTTCCTACCTATCTCAATATCAGAGAAGTCCATCCTTTGAAAGTGATTTGCGTTATTCCTGCTGATCCGTATCAAGCCAAAGCCACGGCCTCGTTTTAATTTGTGAAGTTAAAGTAATAAAGATTATATTACAACACACTTTACAGTCACACATAGAGGAAGAGTTTTAGCTTTAAATAGTTTTCACTGGACCTTTGAGGCAGTGGGCTTGTATGATCCATACTTAGCATTTGAGAGCCTTTCAGTTTTTAAGATACTGAGGATGTTAGTATCTTTTCAGAAATTTCCATTTTGCTGCTGTGATGATTCTGCTCACCTGAGGAGAAGTGCCTGAATTTAAGTTTCCTTGTGTCCTAAATCAGTGCTGAAGTACTAGTTAACCCTTGAAACAGGGTAATGAGATACCTTCACTGCTAATAAAAAAATCAAGGTTTGATTTCGTTGGTAAAGGCTTCAGTATTTTTCTTTCTAATGAAGATTGATGATAGAAGTCATTAATGTGTCAACATTGTGTTTCAGACATCAGTGTGTTATATGACTGTGTGTTGATGTCATCTACATTGCTTTTTTCGTGTCCAGAGCTAAAAAGATACACAAATATTTTCAATTTAAAGTATGAAATCACAATCTTACAATGTGATATGCTAGTAAAAGTGCAGATTTTCTAAGCTTGAATTTAAATACACTGTTCCAGTTTGTCAGTGGTAAATCTGATGCTTTGGCTTTATTCTGCTTTGGTGGACACTGTTTTTGGAGAAACTTGGAAGTCCTACTTTTTTTTTTAAAAAAAAATCTTTTTCTTTGTTTCACCTAGTCTGATGTTCATGTAGTGTTTCTTTGCATCAATGAATGAATGTGATTTACCATCTATTGCATCTGAGGGTGAGTAGTATGATGGAAAATAGTCCTCCAGAGCAAATTTAGTAAGTGTAAGGATAGCATGGTGTTTAGTTTGTTCTGTTGATTGCATCTAACATGCTTAAGCAAAATAACAGAATATTTTCATTTTTGGACAAGAAAAAATTGTGACAAATTCTCTGAAATTACCAAATGATTAACAGGATCTTCTAAAGTTCAGAAATACAAGTAATGTGAAACAATAAGTCTACCCAAAAAAAGCACTAAGACATAGTCTCATGTCTTACTTATTTGTAGTTACTACAAGCAATGAATGCTTGGTTAGACTAGCTACTTGTCCTCCTCGATCTCAACAGTGAAAGCACTAACAAGTGAGTGTATAATTTGAAATTTATTCTTTAATCTGAGAAGAAAATAGGATGTTAGCCTATTTTTGTATTGATCTTTATCAAAATCAGGAGGGCTATAAGCAGAAGATGAAATTACACATCGTGCCTGAAATTTTCCATTTACATATAGAGTTCTCTTTTCAAGCATTTTTTAATAATAGAACAAAGTGTATCCAAAGCAAACTAAGTTATCTCCCTTAGTTTTAAGATTTTTCACATATCATCATTTGGGAGATATTTTGGTGATTCTAGCTGTTAAAGCTGGAAACAACTTCCTCACATTACATTTTATAAAACTTATACTCTAGCAAATGTGCCCTCAGATTAATTTTTGCTTTCATGTCTGTCCTGCAGCCAGGAGGATGGGAGATGGATAACCAAAATACTGAATGTTTTCAGCTGTCTTTGCCGTTACAAAATATTTTATTTAATGTTCTGAAGGCGTTTGCGTTTGGATTTAAGTGCATTAGATTTAACTCATAGAAGACTGTATATAATAAAAAGCTTGCATAACCTTTAAAAATGTCAAGAATACTTGTAGTTGTGGTACTAGATTTGAAATCTCAGTAATCGCAGCATTTCTGTCAGATATGTGACGTGTGGAGTTATTTGCTAATGCCCTGATGGTATACTTTGCGTACCTGTGTTACTTCCTATATATGTACATTATTCTTATATTCTCTTTAGCAAGGAAGGGATCTCAGGGAAATCCTCCAAGCTCTAATAAGTGGCAAGCTACCCAGTCTGCAAGCAGAGCTGACAAGGACATGGCTGGGGTGGAGCAAGCAGAGAAGTCCTGGTGTTCTCCTTCCTGCTCCTGCAATTCTTCATAGAGAACTTGGCCATTTGCCCTGCTTAAGACAACAACTTTTGTATTAGCTGCTGGTTAGTGAGTGCTAATTGCTTGGCATCAAATCGGTTATCACTAGTAGGGTGATGATGGGGCGACCTGTTTTGGTGTAGAGTATCCACAGCTTGGTCCACAGGCTGCTGCCTTTTGAGGTGCATGAGGGGTAGTCGATGTCTTGGCAGCCCTACTCTAAATCAGTTTGATTTAGAACAGTTCATGATTTTTTTTAGTTTGATGAAGCAACAGAATCTTTAAAAGTCAAACATATGCAAAAAGGAATCCGAATTAAATTTATTAAAGTACACCAAGCCTGAACTTTTATCGAAGTAGTGAAATGTAAGGCCTTAACTCTTCTCCCTGTATATTTTTTTGCCATGATTAGAGAAGGAATAAAAGAACTTAATGTATGCTTTATATAAAAAATAAGTTTTAATCTCACTGTATGGTTTGTTCTGAGTAAAACCAGTCCTTTCTCTAAAAGAGATTCTTGTATTTCAAACAGAGTATGATATGAAACTGCCTTAATTGACTTTTCTGGTAAGTTGCGTGGTTGTTAGGGTCCATTTGAAAGCTGTATAGTTTGCTGTGCATCCTGTGTGATTTTCATGTTCCAAATACTTAATAATTCCTTTTAGTATTTATAGCTTTATTTACTTTGTAAACTGTTATTTTGTAAACTTACAATCCATTTATACCTGCAAATGTTGCCTTGCCCCATCAGGATGTGCTCACGGAGAACCCACAGTTTCCAATGCTGCACACCATCAGTGCCAATTTCAGATGGGGCTTCCTGGAGTGCCAGGAACTGCCACGGGAGCACTGGATGTATGGGACAGTAGAAGCTGCATAATGTTTTTTCATGCTTATATATTTAGAAGTTTTCTTAATTAGACAAAGGCATTGTTAAAAGTTAATTTTTTATGCTAATTTGGAAATAGTGTACTGTTATTGCAGGGGAGACAAATGGACGCAGTTAGCTCAGGTAAAGAATTTGTTAGGAACAGAATTCATTTGCATCCAGACAAAAAGCGAGCACAGTTCTCATTTACTTTGTCGCAGAATAGCAAATGTACAAATACCGTACTTATTCACGTTCTGTACATCTAGATCTTACAGATTTTCATGAAACCTCATTCGTGTAGCGGCGCGTAGGAAGCCCCCTGAGCAGCTGTGCACCGCGCACCGCTTGGCACCCTTCCTCTCCTGCTGGTGGTGCTGTGGGACCCAGACCATTCCCAGGGGCTGGAAGTTGACTCTCAGTGGTGTCCAGCTGCTAAATTCTCCGCGTGCTCCCTGGCATGTTCTTGGCCCACGCAGCCTCGCGCGCTCTGCCGAACATTTCCTGGTCGTGCTCCGTGGATTAGCACGGAGCGGATGCCAATGATGCGGAGCCAGGAAAATTATCCTGAGAGTATTTGGTTTACTGGGCATCGGGGACATGCTGTTTTGTTTGTGTTATTCAGTGGAGTTGTAACGCTTCAAAGCCATGGGGCTTAGCTTCTGTGAAAGTTTGTTTGGCTGAAGTGTATTTTTACAATGTAGATCACTAAGCTGTGGATGGTTGCAAGGAGGAGGGAAAAATAGTAACCATTAGTATTTAGGATATTTTTGTGACTTGACAGAAAGACAGATTTTAGAGCTTTGTGTAGAAGGGAAAGTTCATTTTTGTTGTCATGACTCTTTCTTTTTATGTGTATATACTTGTGGCTGTGTTTGAGAACCAGAGATAAGAACACTGTTAACAAAGTGTTCTGGGAGGTCAGGCAGAATTTCTCTGAAGGAAGATGCCAGGACCACAAGCTAAGAGATTTCAGTACACGAAAGCAGCAGTGGCATATTCTTCCCTAAAAGTATTATTATGTTGTCTAGGTACAATTTTGAGTAAATATTTTCACTGTGAAACACATACTAATGGAGACAGTCTGAATTAGGAGTCAGGTACACTAGATTTTTATTTGAAAAACTGCCTGCATGACACTTAGGTTTGTATTATTATGCAAAAGTTATTATAATACCTTGTATTGGGTTTGCCTGGCCAGATTTTGGTAGCGGGGGGAGAGAGCCGTAGGGGTGGCTTCAGGGATAAGCTGCTGGAAACTTCCCCTTGGTGGGACAGAGCCGATGCCAGCTGGCTCCAAAGACAGACCTGCCTCTGGGCAAGGCTGAGCCTATCGGTGATGATGGGAATGCTCTGTGATACCATGTTTAAGAAGTGGGGAAAGAAGAACTGTGCCACAACTGAGAGAGAAGAGTGAGAATATGTGAAGACACCAAGGTCAGTGAAGGAGAGGGAGGATGTGCTGCAGGCACCAGAGCAGAGATTCCTCTGAGCTGTGGTGGAGACCGTGGTGAGGCGGGATGTCCCCCTGCAGCCCATGGGTGTGACGGGCTGTAGATGTCCACCTGTGGCCTGTGGAGGCCCCCACACTGGAGCCAGTGGGTGCCTGACGGGGGCTGTGGGAAGCCCGTGCTGGGACCGGTAGCCCGTGAAGAGAGAGGAGCCTGCACCGGAGCAGGTTTGCTGGCAGGAATTGTCACCCTGCAGGGGACTCCTGCTGGAGCAGTTTCCCCTGAAGGACTGTACCCGAAGTAGAGTACGCATGTTAGGGCAGTTTGTCAAGAACTGTCTCTTGTGGGAGGACTCATGTTGGAGAAAGTTGTAAAGAATGGTTTCCTGTGAGAGGGGACCCTGCATCGCAGCAGGAGAAGAGTGAGGAGTCCTCTCCCAGAGGAGAAAGGGGCGGTGGAGACAACGTGTGATGAGCTGATGACAACCCCCATTGCCCACCCCTCTGTGCTGCTTGGGGTGAGGAGGTGAATAAAGTGAGAGTAATGTTAAGCCTGAGAAGTGGGGGGAAGGTGTTGGTTTTAAGATCTGGTTTTACTTCTGATTCCTCTTCTCTAATTTGATTGTTAATAAATTTAATTTCCCCAAATCCAGTCTGTTTTGCCCGGAACTGTAGATGCAGGTGATCTCCCTGTCCTTATCTCCTCCCGTGGGCCCTTCCTTATATTTTCTCCTTCTGACTAGCTGAGGAGAGGGGGTGATGGAGCAGCTGTGGCAGGGGCCCGGCCCCCAATGGAGCAGCTGTGGCAGGCACCTGGCCACCAGCCAGAGTGAAACCACTACAGACCCTAAAATCCCATGCCATTGTTATAAGTGTTTGCATAATTTTTACTGGTTGTTTCATTTGTAGTTTGGAGATTAGGAAGGGGGAAACTGACAGCAAATGATGGGGTGGACTCTCTCAGATTGCTGGTTTAACCTCTTGGTGCACTCTGGCTGGTCAGTGGAAGTCAGGCTCGCTAAGCCCTGAAGCACAGAATACAGCTGGGGTGCAGTCGCCTTGTAAGAGCAAAACGAGGAACATGGGGAAAGAGAAATGAATGGACAGGGAACAGGCTTTTGTGAATACAAAGTAATGTGGGCAGCATGGCTGGGCAGGAACTGATGTGGGGAAAAAAAAAGGGAGGGGGAAGGCAAGAAACCTTCTCCTGCTGATTAACCACACAGTATTTCAGCAACACAAAATGCCTTTGAAGATTTGGATCATAATGGCCTGCTTGAGCTGCCTTTACTTATTTTAGAGTCTTAACACAGTCCTCATTCCAGCTGCCCACTCTCCAGGCAGATTCTTCCCTGCACTCTGGTTGCTGTTATGTTTTTGCTCTGAGCTCTCCTGTCCCCTGAAATTCAGTTGGTTCTTGTAAGCTGGACATGAGGTTTTGTACTGTGGGAGGATGACAGTTCAAGCCTGAGAAATGGTGCTCCTGATTAGTGTGGACTATGGTTTTTTTCCTACAGTAGTATGGCAGTGATGACTGAGGCTTTTTTTTTCTTCCATCTACTGAAACCTTAACTGGCTTTGAAAGCACTAGTGATTTAGAAAGGCTTTGAAAGCACTAGTGTCGTGGTTTGACCCTGAC
>NW_009693807.1:0-11647 GCF_000703405.1 Apaloderma vittatum
TCTAGTTGAAGATGTTCCTGCTCGCTGCAGGAGGGTTGGAATACATGACCTTTAATGGTGCCTTCCAACTCAAACTATTCTCTGACTGTGAGGTCCTGGCTTGATGAGCACACAGACCTCCGGCACAAAGACCTCAGTCAGTCAGAGATCATACAGACAAGCTGTTCCCAGTCTCTCCCACATCTTACCACTAAAACTTTCCCTTCTAGATTTCAGGAAGAAATCCTTCCCTTTCTAAGCTGTGGACCAAAACCCTGTGAGCAAGTATGACAGCCCAGTGCAGATGGCCATGGTCCAGCAAGTGGGTCTGTCTTCTGGCCTGCAGGGACCCTGTTGGCTGGCACAAATGCAGCTAATGTGAGCTTCAGTCTGCATCCTTCTGCACAAAGTCTTACATGAGATTTATACAGGACTTCACCTCATGTTAACCCCATGTTCTTTCAAGGAAATATGGCAAGGACCCAGGGGCCAGGACACAGCTCATTGGGTTGTAATTATAGTAGAAAAGCTAAAAGAAGCCTGAACTGAAGGGCCAGCTCCCAGCTAGAAGATCATATCCATGTCCTTGCACAGTGCACACAGGACGCAAAGGAAGGTTTGATGGCTCCAGGAAGTATAATTAGCTTGCAGTGATGAGTGGGAGACTGGGAACAATATTAGTGCAGCATATATCATCTTTTAAACAAGTCTTGTTTACTTATAACAGGCTCCCATGACCTGTGCCCTGACCTTAAACCTCCCCCTTTGCTTTCTTATCCACTCATCTCCGGGTTTTCGCATTGCTGGGTGAAAGGGAAGGTCAATCTGTTGGTTACCAAGCTGGCCTGGCTCTTAGGAAATGCAGATGAACAGATCTGGAAAGGGCCCTGAGAGATTATTCAGATCATTTCCCTGCCCCATGGGAGGAGAAACTACACATAAAAAGCTGGTGAAGGGTCTGGAGAACAAGTCTGATGAGGAACGGGGTTGTTCAGCCTGGAGAAGAAGAGGCTGAGGGGAGACTTCGCTCTCTACAACTTCCTGACAGGAGTTTGTAGCAAGGTGGGGATCAGTCCCTTCTCCCAAGTAACAAGTGATAGTATGAGCGAGAATGGCTTCAAGTTGTGCCAGGAGAGGTTTACATCGATATTAGGAAGAATTTCTTTACTGCAAGGGTTGTCAGGCACTCAGACAGGTTGCCCAGGTCATGGTGGAGTCTCCATCCCTGGGGGGATTTAAAAACTGTGGAGATGTGGTGCTCAGGGACGTGAGTTAGTGGTGACCCTGGCAGTGCTGGGTTAACGGTTGGACTTGATGATCTTAAAGATCTTTTCCAACCCAAACAATTCTATGATTCTACGATAAATCAGTGCTGGTGGCATTTATCTGATATAGTCTCATCAAGTACAACACATAGATCATGTACATCACCTTGTGTCCTACCTGCCCTGGGTTTTCTCTGTCATAGACTGAATGATCCCCTTTGTCCACGCTTGGTTACATGGCTTTGCACACCCCAGTGACTCTGCTCCATCCCTAAGCTTTGTCTTTTCAGTCTGGGATGATGCTCACAACACAGAAAGGACAGTACCTAGATTCTTCATCTCCATCCAAGTGCTGGTGGCGTGTTCTGGAAAAATCTTCCTTTCTCCAAAGAGACCATTTTTTTTTTCAGTCCACCAGGCCTACATGCACATGGACAAGGGTTGTTAAGAGTCAGTGGGACTCAACCTGGCCAAACCCATGCCCAGAGCCAAAAGGGTCAGCGAGTGCAGAGCAGAAACACAGCTCTGAGCCCTCCTGCAGCTTTATATTGGCTCCAGTACTGCCCTTCCAAAGCAGCTGAAGTGAAGTCAGCTCTTTAATTACTCTGGGTTTCTCAAAAAGGGGACAATTTTCTATGGAATGTGCTTAAATATATGTTTAATGTGCATCTTGGAGCAAGCACTTACAGTAAAAGCAGGCTGTGTGGCAGGGACGGAGAGACCTCCCAGCGCCAAAAGAGGAATCTCCAAGATCTCCAAGGGCAGGGTGGGTCCTTGGTGGTGCTGTGGTGAAAGCAATGTGCCCCTTGATCAGCCTGCCCTGTGCAAGGGGTACAAGGGACAGCCATGGCTGGACCCTGACATAAACTATGAAAATAAGCTATAAATAGATGCAGTTTCCAGCTGGAGCCTGTTTGTTGCTGTTTTAAGGGCCTGAGACAGGTCTCTTGGTCCTGAAGTCTCCACGAAGATGAGGGGAGTGGAGGGTGTGCTCTTGTGGACAAGACCGGTCCTCGCCACGTCCGCACCCAGGCTGAGCCCAGCACCAGCTTTTCTCTAAGGTAGAGCCCCTGACACCATGCTGTGGCCCAGGATGGAGTGCCTAAAACTTTCTGGGGTTGAAGACAACTCATCTTCTCACTGCTGATGAGCTAGTTCCTTGCCATGCCTCCGTTTGACCTGCTGCATCACCCTGAGAGGCGAGTCCTGTTGAAAAGACAAGTAACTTGCAAGCAAGATTAGAGACTGAGAGAGAGTTTCTCACCAGAGGGCTCATTCAAGAAGGGAAATTCCTTCATCTCCATCCATTTCTTAAAGTAGTCCAGAGAAATATAGGCCAGGATGAGTTTAGGTGGTGTGATCCTACCTTGGAGAAAAGGCGCAGGAGTGGGAGCTCTGCTGCCGACTCTTCGATCCTGTGCTCATCTGCAGACTCAAAACAGCACTGGCAGCAGTGTCATGAAGCTTTCTGTGAGTCCTTCCTGCTGCTGGCCTTGGCCTTAATCTCTGCCCCATGCATGAGGTTTCTACAAGAAGGGCTTTCAGGAATGTCTATGCCATGATCACAGGCTCCAGGGCTGGAAGGGGAGATTAGTGTCCTCTGCCTCAATCTCGCAGTTCATCTTGCAGCCAAGAACATCCTGCCTTTGTTTACCTGCTGGTCCTTCCCACAGACAATGTGGAGGAGGATTTCCATCAGCTGAAATACGGCTGGAGAGGACTTTAAGCAGTCCCTGGCCAAGCTACTGCAGCAATCCCTTCCCATAGAACCAGTCATAAACTGGATTTGTTTAATAGCACCCTTAACTCCAGTTTGCATCCCCTAGTGGGTGCCCCCCTGTCCGTCATGCAGCGACTGGCATCTCCTGCCAGCTGGGTCAGCAGCACTCACACCAAGGGCTCCCTTCACAGCTCAAGAGTGAGAGGAAAGCAGGGGAGAGCAGTGGGGCTGTCCTGCCTCCTGCTCTACCTCTCTTTATATGCAAAATATCACCAGCATAACCACAGAGACCCTGATTTAGGGTTGTGGGAGCCAAAACAGTTTGCAGGTACCATTGTTTGCTGCATCTCAAACTGCCTGTTTCTCGGGAAGAGAAAACAAAGAGTTAAACTTGATGGCTAGTGCCTCTGGCCTCAAAACCAGAGAGAATTTTTGCTCCTCTTTCGATTGGGACTTTAGGGTTTCGAGGAATGAGCGTTTAATGCACTCAGGCCTCCTGGAAATCGCTGAGGCAATTTTTAGACTATAAATAGCTCTTAAAGCAGAGCCCACTCTGACACTAAACTGCTCTCTGGCAGTGGGAGAGCCCCTTTGCCACCCATCTGTGCCTCTAACCCATCATTTTCTTTATTTAAGCACACACAAACACAGCCCTTTGTCCCCTTGAGATGAAGTCTAGCTTTCTCTTTGCAGACAGGGCTCAGTGTTTTTCTCCCTCTGACCTGGAGACATACCAGCACTGTGGCTGAGGAGGCCCCAAAGAGTAACATGAAGAAGACTCATCATCCACTCCTGGCTCAGTTTCCACCTCATGCAAGTTGGGTCGAAGACCTTTCAGATAGTTTGGGCTCTCCCCAGGCCTCTTCCCCTGATGGACTGTAATGAGAGTGGCCACTCTGTTAAACCAGCCCACTCATTCAAAGCCACCCTGGACATCCTCAGGGTTTCTGGGCAGCCCTCACTGCCCTCCTCCCCTCCCTCCCCAAATGGCTCAAGTCAGAGCAAAACCACAGAAACAGAAAGCAAGCTTGTTCTCAGCCCCAGCTCACAGGGAGAAGGTCTGGGGAGCTAATTATAGACTAATGCATCGGAGCCATCAATAATTCAGAAAGCTCTGAAACCGAGCTGGAGAGGAGATGCAGGACAGTGCTTGCTCAGCGCCTGAAGCGCCCAGTGCTGCTCTGACCCTGGGGTCAAGGTGGCCAAGCCGCGGGTGAACTCCTGGGATGCAGCCCTGTCACCTGCACATTTCAAGGGGCAGGCACCAAATTCAGGCTCCTCATCCTTTCTCCTATTTCACCAACAAATAAAAATGGCAGGACCCTGTTTCGTCCAGGCTTCAAGCCACCAGGCTCCAGCTTGCTGCTAGGTTCTCCCTCCCAAGAAAGGCATGAGTCTTATTTATCGCCTTTTTCTACACTCAGCTCTGTGTTTTTCTCTACTCTGGGTAAGTTTTTGAGCTTACTGGAACAGGAATGTGTTTGGAAGGTTGGGATTAGGGTATCCATATAGCACTGTGCATTTTCTGGAACTGTTCCATCCTTGAGACGATGGGATGGGGCTGTCACATCCTTCCAAGCATCCCTTAAATTCATAGAGAGTGGGGAGAAGGAAAACTCAAAGGTAAAAGCCTGAAGCTGATGCAAGGGGGGATCTGTTGCTAAACTGGGAACTCAACTCATCCTTGGGTGCATTTCTCATCAGCTGAGCTTCTGGCAGGACACCTGAGCACCCTATCTTAGCTTCAGTGAAATGGATGGGTAACGTAGATGAATGTAAGCAATTTTGATGTGAGCACATCCCAAACCCACCACCTGAGTGTCTCCTGCCTGTCTCGTGCAGATACACACACGAGCACTCAGGTGAGTTCTCAATCATACCCAGGTTGGTGCACGCCTACGTCCAGCCCCAGACGTGGACCAGTGCACACACACAGCCTGGCCCCATGGACACACCTCCATGTGCTGACACACACAGGTGTACACCAATGGGTTCAAATGTGCGGAATATATTTAGAGGGAGCTGAATTTAGGGTCCTAATACCACAGAAGAGGGCAAGCAGTAGTCTCATCTGAAGCACACAGCACTCACAGCACTCAAAGAAATCAAAATTAAGCCTCCAAGAGGGCTTAAAACAGCTGTCCCACAGGGCGCTGGTCCCTTGTACTGACTGCACCAGCACATGTCACCAAAAATTAGAGCCCTGAAGGACCTGACTTGTTGGACTTGCTCTGAGTATCTTCAAATGTGACTGGGACAAGCTCCAAAGCAGAGGTGATGGTGTAGTCTAGGATGTCCCTATGATGGTGAGCAGCTCTTCCCAGCAGCTTTTACAGCTCTCAGCTGAGGCTCTGGCTCCCTCTCCTGACACCTTCTCCTGGTCCCAACCGTCCTCCCAAAAGCTGATCCGCAAGGCACTGGGGTTGCTCATTGCCCATCAGATGTTGGCCATAGGCACAAACCAAACCATCGAGCGGCTTGAGTGTCCCTCAAAATCCAGTTCTGGTGGTTTCTATGGTTTCACACATAGAAACCTGTGAAGGAATAATCGGGTGCCAAGTGCTTCAGCAAAACTTTCCCCAGGAAACTATATCAATCATGCTGAACCCAACGAAAGCACCCTCAGCATCGTGCCAATGTGACCGCCAGCAGATGCTCACAGGATCTTTCCTCCAGACCTACAGTGAGCTTCTCCCATGTCCGTCTTTTCCCAGTGCTTCAGGGTTCACACGCGGGAAAGCCCATCTTGCTTCTCTAAACCCCGTTGACCAGTGGTCTTTCCCAGGGTCGTTTTACAGCCCATCCACCTCACCAATATTCACCCTGAGGGTCAGCCCACCTGTGGCTCTTCCTTGGGACCCTCATGTCAAGGAAGGTGAAACCAGAAGAGTGGCAGCAGGGACAAGCTGGAGAAAGGAACATCCTTGAAACAAACCCATGGAACCGAGTGGGGAGGTGGCCTTGGTACCCCTAAGGGAGGTTAAGGAGAGAGGTGATGCTGTCACAGGGTGTTTAAGTGGGTATTGGGAGGCTACAGGAGCAAGGAAAGCCTTCTGGAAAGCAAGGATGGTGCCAATTGCAAAGCTCTGCTTGGTTCCCTCCTGGTCACGCTGGTCAGGGGGTGCCAGCAGCAGCACAGGAACCTGATGTGGGGCTCAGCCTCCTTTTCCTGAGTGTCCCCTGCTCCTACTTCAGCTCCTCTGACGAGTTCTTACCAGTAGATGGCAAGACAAGCCTACAGTTTGGGGTGACAACAGCCCTGAGCCGCAGAAAGAGCGACCTCTGTCAGGGAAGGTCTTCTCTGGTGTCTAATATGCTCACCCTTGGACATTTCTCTCATGATCCTTCCAGCTGCCCATGCCCCAAAATTTCTACAGACTTGATATTTTTTATCTCTCTAGCACTCTGTGCAGCCCAGCTAAGATCAATCATGGGTGGCAATTATTGCTGAGGGAGAGCTCAAGGGCAGACAAACAGTCAGGGAATATAATGCTTCATTTCCTTAGGAAGTCACCAAAAAGACGCCTGTGTCACTGGAACTTGGGGAGGAGTAAGGGAGGAAGAGCCAGATTTTGAGTCGTTTAGAAAATAATAGAAAAAGCAATGCTGGCCCGGCACAAACCCCTTTGGAGGTCACCTGGCTGCGCTCCCTGCTTGAATCTGACCTTCTCAAGATTTGGTTCACACCTCCCCCAGTTCTCAGTTTTAATAGCTTTGGCATTTAATTCCAGCGACCACTTTCTTCTCTCTCCATAAGCTTTGCATCTTGGTCTCCTGCTTACAGGACCACGTGAGTTTTCTAAGCATCATGCACAGCTTAGGGCAGGAAATCTTCTTTCTCCAGGATTGGGACCCACGCTCCAAACCTCTGCCAGCTGCTGGCACAGCTTGGGACTTGTTATCCTCTAATAGGACTCACTTTGGGGGTTACAAGAGCCAGAGCGTGGCCAGGGGTCCCTGAGTTATCACCATGCACATGGACCTTATCAGACACCCAGGTTTACCCTCACCAACACATGGGAGAGCTAAAGGGGGAGAAGAAGTTTTAAAGCAAAATGCATCACGTTGCAGAGTAACGGCGCTTGCTTGAGTTATAAAATTGGATTCACCCTGGAATGCCCACCCGCAGCTGGAGAGGGAAAGCAGGCAGTGAAAATGGTGGTAAGGTTTGCTTAAAAATGTTTCTGGGAAGGAGAGAGATGATATCACATAAATCACAGTTGTGCACTTCCCCTAAAATACAAATCAGATCAACAAAAGCCAGTATTTGGGAAGTTTTGCATCATCAGCCCCTGCAACACATCATGCATAAGGCTTTCAAAAATCCAGGGAGGAGAGGGGAAAGGACATGGCAAGGCCAAGCAGCTTTTTGGCCTGAGCGCTCTGTCTGAGGATAGAGAATCCCTCACCTCCCCTTTTCTCTGAAATCAGTCCTTGAGCAACTTCTCTGGGGTCACAGAGGAAACCTGTGCCAGATGTACCTCTGACACCAACCTTGGCCATGGAAAAACCCTTTCCAAGGACTTCTCCTGCTCCAGCAGTGTTGCTTGCCCCACACACACCCCAAATGGGAGCAATCACTGCACACTCAAGTGTCTCCCAAGCCCAGAAGAGCAGCAGCACACACCACCTCGGCTTCTGCCTCCTGGCCAAAGACAGTGCTAATTAATTAACGGCTTCCAAGGAGAGGACAAGTCAAGCCTTAAATTAAACTTTCCACTTCAACAGGCGTCTCAGCAGGGATGGAGACCCCTGCCCTGGCCAGACAACAAGTAAAGCTGCGACAGGCTCTACGTGTCTCAGAAGAGTTGGAGACCCACTTCTTGTGGCACGGCGGGTGGCAGTGATGGGAAGGGATTTGGAAACCAGCTTGCAAGCAGGTCACACCTGCAGCTCAGCAAATATCTAATCATCATCCCTGGAAAAAAAGCTTTCATGAAGACACGTAAGCTAGAGCAGCGAGCAGAAACTTCCTGGCAAGAACTGCAAGATGTTGGAAGAGCATCCAGGCTTGTAGTTCCCCAAGTGGAGTTGCTGGCAGCTTCACTGCCCATGCGAGGGGCACTCCTCTCACTACATGTTGATCACTGCATTCCAAAAGGTTTAAACAAGGTCTTTCTCTCAAAAATGTTGCCTGGTCCTGAATTGAGGGGGAGTACTTTTAAGAAAGAAGATGATCTCTGAAAAATTGTACTTATTAAATCCTTGCATTTTGATAAATTAAAAAAAGGATTTATTCTTTTTGATTTTAAAGCAAATATATAAACCCAGGAAACTGTAGAGAAGAAAGAAACAGGCCGATGACAGTGTCATAAATATTTTTCCCTTTTTTTTGCTGATCGAAAGTGCTGGGAGTGGGAAGAAATTTGGAAAAAAAATCTTCCCACTAGAGCTGAACCCAACTGTGCTGACTTTGCTCTGCACTCCCTGCAAAGGAAAGAGGGTGGAGGGGACCGCTAGTGCCCCAGTCGGTACGTACAGTGGAGGTGGGACATCATGTGTGGTTAGCTTTTTGGGAACGACATCTGTCAGAGAGCTCTGATGTCCCACTGGTTACGCCAAGTCCCAGAAACCTCCTGGGAAGGTCTCAAATCCTCATGTTACCCTCTAGACAGCATTTCTAGGGAAATCCACAATGCCAAGGCAGGGGCCAACAGCCAGATTTCATGTCCTCCTCCCACTCCTTTACGTTCCCCTCTGGGCTCCCCTCCCTTGCACACCCATTTCAGCTGTGGTCAACCCCAGTGTGACACTGCCTTGTGTCCAGGTTACATGAGGCCTTCACACCTTCTCCATTTGGCCTCTTTAGGTGATCCACTGAGCATCGAATGGTTTATAGAGACACAGGAGAGGTGAAAGAAGACTTGCAGGGACAAGCAATGGGGACGCTTTGGTTTCTGTGTTTCTTCAAAAGGAGACAGCAGATGGATGCACACCAGGGTGATGTCTGAACCCCAAAAGGGCCAGCCAAGGTTAATCCAGTGGTGGTGGGTCACAGACTCTAGCGAACAGCTTGAGGGCCATGGATTGGGATCCTTCATCCTCCCTGGATTCCCAGCCCAATGACTCCATTTTCCTCCCATGCACAGTGCAACTGCCCTTTCCTTCTCCACGGTAGATCTGTCACAATCTCTGAAGAGTCAAAACCTCTCCAAACTGCCCTCCTTGCACACACACACCGTCTGGCTCAGGCCACAGCGTGTCCCCGGGGACTGAAGTACAACCATTTCTCTGCAATGTGGATTTTGCTGGTCCCACTCTCCCTCCAGCTGAGGACCCAATAGAGGTCACTGGAAACTGATGGGAAACGCTCTCCCTCTCTCCCAAAGGTACAGCCGTTATCTTGAGCAAATGTCCCAGCTGCTGTTGCCAGGCAGGGAGGCTGGACGTAGAAAATCTGCTCCTGGCATTGATCCTGGGACACGCTGCCAACTGAACAAATATTCCCAGGCAGCCGTGGGTCACTGGTAGCTCAAACATCTGCCCTATCGTCTATGGTGTATCTCGAGCCAGACCCTGCTGCTCTTGTGCAATGGATGGGGCAGCTTTTAAAAAAGAAGATCACAAGGCTGAGGGTCAGCTGGATGAAGAAATAACGGTATTGCTGTTTTCTTGGCAGCTCATCAGCCAGCCATCAGGGAAAGCAGCTGAGCAAACCTCTGGGTAGGTGCCATCCTCTGCCCAGCGTCATCACGAGACTTTGTAAGTCCTCTGCCATCGATGGAGGAGGAGATATTCACAGATAAGTGCTGGAAGAGGTGGTGGCACAAGACAAATCGCAGGCTGAACTTTAGCTGTTGGGCACGCGGAGCTGCTGTCCACAGGGAAGTTTGGGCACGCAACACTGTGGAGTGATGGGCCACGCTGAGTCCCTAGCGAGTACTGGCGCCCCACGGCTCCTGGCAAGAGCTCGGTTTTTGCCAGAGCCACATGTCAGATGGTAACCCCTCGGGTCCTCATCAGAACACTCAAGAGGTAACAGCTCCTCCAGGGAGGCAGCTGCATGATCTGGTGGAGAAACCAGAAGTTCAGCTCTCCTGAGCTTGGATAAGCAGGATCTGCATCTCATTGACTCCTTCTCCTCCTGCCCTCACTAGAGTAAAGATGGCCATTACCTGACTGGGGATTTGTTATTTTTTTTTGCTATATATGCCAAGTTTCATACTGTCTTCAAGCAGGGATGAGATTGCAGGAAGAATTGGGATTATTTTGTTTCCAAAGTACATCTGGCTTCACCAGGGTCAGCTGTGGCAACTGTTGGACCCTGGCACAACTTCAGACCTGTTTAACCCACACATAACCATGTAAAAGAACAAGTAGACATGAAAGAATGCAAGATGACATAAAAAAGGAGTAATGTGAAGAAAGGAAAATTACTCATTTATTGACCTTTCCTCCTTTTGTATTCCCCAAAGGCAAATGCAACGGAGAAGAGCATGGAGGGACAGGTGTGTGGCCATGAGGGGACTGGACCCAGGCAGAGGGAGAGGATGTCTCTTTGTAAAAGGAACATTTTTAAAATTTCATTAGTAGATGCCCACAAACACATACCAAATCAAGTTTCCCTAGTGCTGAATCTCAATAAACCGCTTATTCCAGGAAATGGCAACCTTGGGGTGGCATTTCTGTGTAACTAAACACTCTGTGATGAGCTCCCTATATAACTCTACAGAAAAATGATTATAGCAGTTTGCTACAATTTAGGGAATGTTGGCAAGCCATATCTGAGCAATAACAGCGGAATTCCCATATTTACCAAAGGGATGTATGAATGTGGCCATATCGTGAAAAAACTGTGAGTCCACTAAGTCAAGCAAGATAATAAAATACAAGCAATGACAAATAAAAAACCCCAATAAAATAGAAAATCCCTGCACTTCTTAAAATTAATTATAGATTTTTGAATTCATACAATTCATATTCATTTTCAGAAGATTATTTTTTCCTTAGAATTATAAGGATTAGAAAGGCAAGGATTGTTTCCAAATCCTTCTATGGGAGCCTTTCAGAATGACAAGACTCCAGGAGGTGGAGCTCTTAAAAAATTCATCGGATCTCATGAATCTTGGGTTTCAGGTGCAAAGAACAAGCAGCATTGGTTGAAGGGGAAGCAGGTGGTCAGTGGGTGGACTCTGGATTTTGCTTTCTCTCCTCTGACATGTTGCTGTCGCAACAGTTCTGCCAGTGTCGGGTCTTTACCCCAGTGTTATGGAAAGGTGAGAGAGATTAAGGACCTATTGCACCAGACAGGCAAAAAAAGATCGTCCTTTCAGCCTTTTCTTGCCAAAAAAAAAATGAATTATTGGGTCACTGGTGTCCTTGGAGCTACACTCAGATGTCCTCTGCCAAGAATCTGGCCTAAAGATCATCCCACCCATCCAGTGACAAGGCTGTTACCTCACTGCAGAAGGGAAATTTCTGGACATGCATTGATCCTGCTGGGAGCATGGTCCCAGCCCTTTCCCCTGGGCAGAGAGAGGGGTGAGGAGGCCCACAGGACTGGGAACAAAGGCAGAGACATGCTGGGCAATGAGCAGCAATGTGGAGGACACATCTGTTGAACTTAAGACGGCCAGGGGACATATGGTTTGATTATAGGAAGATATTCAAGAGCCTCCTCATGCTTCTTTCTAGCCCACCTAGAAATTAATTTGGCTTTGGAGGTAAAGGACAGCAAGAAAAG
>NW_009693808.1:0-6554 GCF_000703405.1 Apaloderma vittatum
GAAGCTTTCTGCCTTTTTCGTTATTATCATCTGGCCTAATAAAAATATTAGCTCTTCTTTTCATCTCACACTTCCAATGGCATAAATATTGGAATAAATTGGAAATCAAATTACCTCCTCAAATTTATTTTATTTAGTAATATAACAATTGGACTGAGATTCTAATAAAAAAAAATCCCCAAATTAGTGTTTGTTTCATTTTGGTTTATTTTTTTTTTAAATGTTATTTCAAAAATAGAAATCAGTACAATTTTATTGCATTAGTATGTTATCTACAATATTTAAAACATTGCAGAAGTTTATTTTTATGCTAGACAACAAAATAAATAAAAAGAAAGAAATACTCTATTTTTCTTTTCCTGTCACATACCAGTGGAAGGAAACAGACAACCTCTATCAGCTTAGATGACACATTCATTGACTTTTACTGGTCAAACCATGTAATTTTTTTTCAACACTGGAAAATTTTGAGTGAAAATGAGTGTAACACAAACTTGGGGCAGTCAAAATAATTTAGACAGAAGTGCATCAAAGGTGAAATTCATCACACGCAGAAGTCTGTTTAGGGTCTATGAAGAATTTATATGCTGCCTCATTTTCAAGGTTGCAATGTGTTCAGGCTGTCTCCTGCACATAATGCTTTTTAAAATCTTTTCAGCACTATAGGGTATGATATCTTACATAAATCAACATTTCACAACTGGTCACACAAGCACTGGGATTCAGTTTTTAGTTTTGTCATTGTTCTTATTAAATTCAGATTTCAATTTCACTTTTGCTCTAATGAGTTACCAGTCACTAACAGCTAATAAAATAAATTAATAACAATAATAAAGAAATAAACTATTTTATTTGGAATTCCAGATAGGATGGTGAACACAAATAGACATTTTGCTGCTGAAACAGTAAGTTTATAAATTGTTTACCTTTGATTCTCATTACTGTATTCCCACACATGGGTTTACCAATTTATAACAGTTCCCCTAGAGCTACAGGGGAGTAACTGTATGTTTTTTTCTCTCTAGTCTGTCTTGCCCAGAAGTGTGCTGGAAGCAACTGTAACATATCAGGGTGAGAGAAATGTAGCTGAAGTGCTTTACTGTAAAGCATGTCTGGAATGCAAAGCAGCTCAATGTGAGGACCAGCACTTGCATCAGTCTGCAGAGCAGAAAAAATCCAGGCAAAAAGCCACCTTTGCCTCTTCTTCCCCTCTGATGTACGTCTCTGCACCTTGTGTCTTAACTGAAGCAATAGAGAGCATATCCCTTTGTCAAACACATCACGATATGAAGTGTATTTTAAACGTTTCAGACTGGAAAGAACTTTGTGCTTAGGAATGTGCGTGATGGGACTGCAGAGTCTGAAAAAGGATGTGTAGCAATAGGACAAGGGGCAATTTTTTCAAACTGAAAGAAGGTAGATTTAGATTGAACTTTAGGAAGTTCTTTTGTTTTTTTTATAATGAAGATAGTGAGATTCTGGAGCAGATTGTCTAGAGAAACTGTGGAAGTCCCTCCCTGGAAGTGTTCAAGGCCAGGTTGGATGAGGCTTTGAGTAACCTGGTCTAGTGGGAGGTGTTCCTGCCCATGGTTAGGGGCTTAGAATTAAATTATCTTAAAGGTTCTTTCCAACTCAAGCTATTCCATGATTCTATGATTGTGTGAATATTCAGATACACATAGTTTAATCTCATACAACCAAAGATGTTGCTGTATGGATTTAAACCATTTTCTGCTACCCAAAATCTTTCTTATTAGGAGTCTTATACTAAAGGAAATAATGAATTATGCCTCAAATTCTGCTCAAATAATTGCAAGCGGATTTTTCCATTTGGCAAGTTAGTTATCTTTGGGAAATATGGGTTTGAAATTAGTAAGAGTGTAGGTCTGATAAAAGAGTTTGTTCGGTTAAAAGGTTTTTGAAGACCTTGGTGGTGTGATAGTATCTTGTGGGTTTTCTGATACCCAGTGATTAAGATCTAATCTTTGCAGGGGGTACTACATATTTCTCTGACTTCTTTTTTCAACCTATCACAATTTTATCACAAATTCAAAATACAAATTTGTTTTTGATATCTAGCTTACAAAGTATATCACTATAGGAACAAAGAACAAAATTCACCTATAAATCATTCAGTATTTATCACAAAACATCCAATTTTATTACTCTTTCTTTTTAACCTAAGTAGCAAGTTTGTTCCACAGAATGGTTTGGTCATGCTAATTTTCTTCCTGGTGTTTTAAAGATACTGTGACTCAATTTCTCAGTAATTTCTTTACATGAATCTGTATCCAGCTGAGAGTTCTCATTCTGCCGGAATCTTTCTCATTGCGTGTAAATGGTCCTACTTTAAGCGCTGATAGAGAGCTTGAAGTAGTTGTCCAAACAGAGATGATTCTTTGAAGTACCACAGTTTCCAATAGATGCAAATGAAGGTGTAATGTGTGACACTTCTGGATTAGCTGGAGGCTGGGCAGAATGCCATAAGGAAGGCTCTTGTATTAGGCCTGTTAAGCAATAATGTTCCTTTTTAACAATACCGAAATACAGATCTGTGGAAGTAATGTTTCCAGAAATGTCAGAAGTTACACTTTAAAATGTTGGGGTCCAACAGGGCATACCATATTTATATTTGCATCCTAGGCAATCAAGAAACACTTACAGAGTTAAAAAATTAAATAGCTCTTCCAACTATTCACAACAAAGTCCTGAGATGCTCAGGATGTCTATCACAGGTAAAAAAAATTCTCGGTTCATGTAATTTAAAATCATGATCAAAATGTTTTATTGATTTATTAATGACAGATAATTAACAAGCAATTGGTGAACTGCATGTTCAAGGTCAGTAACAGCAATACAGAAGTTAAACCACAAGACAGACATTTTAAGAAGTCAATACACACCTAGATATTTCTAAACACCTTTCTGTAGCTAATGACCTTCTCTCTATGTCACACACAAACACACACACACAGACATATACACCCACAGTCAAACACATACACACAGATACAGGTCATGCAGTTCACCAGCACCCCAGTGCCTGGGGACTGAGGATTCCCCTCCTTCCACTTCCGTCCTGTGGGAGCTGAGGGTGCTGCAAAGAAATCCAGCTGATATAAATGCAATTCATCCAGTACAGTCTGTGGAGATTTCCAGAGGGCATTTGCAAGGCTTATCACCAAAGGATAATCAATAAATTAAGCAGGACTGGGATAATCTCATTTAAACTCCCAGTAACCTCATCCAGGCTCCGTTTTCCATAAATGGTTGGATCTGATGATCTTTCAAGGTCCCAACTAACCTGTACTGTTCTACAAATTTATGAGAGGCAAAATCATTTACATAGGTAAAAGACTGGCTAAATGACAGAAAACAGAGGGTATACATGGTAAATTTTCACAGTGCAATGAGATCTGGCAGTGAAGTCTTACCAGTGCTGTAAAAAATAGAACCTCAGGATCAGGAGTTTTGTACCAAAAGGTGAAGAATGAAGGGACAGTATCATCATGTCATGTATCCTTTGTTCTGTCAGCAGATCATCCATTGCCAAGCATGGGATATAGGTGAGGAATATCTTTCATTTAATCTCATCCACTAAGTTTTTTCTTACATTTTAACATCCTTAACTCCCACAGTGGTATTATTAAAAATCTGGAAATCATAAAGTTTGATGACTATATTAAATTATTCAAGTAGGTAGTAAAGACTACAAAGAACTATGGAAAGTTCTTACAGTTCTGGGTTGCTGAGATGTAAAGGGCAGATGAAATTCGCCACTGATAAATGTAAAGTGACAGGTACAGGAAAAAATAATACTATCCTTAAAGATTGGACTCTGAGCTGACTAATAGCTGTCAGGAACAGAACCTGGAGTTACAAATGGTTCTGTGGAAACTTAATCGCTATAATCTGTAGCTATTTCAAAATAAAAATAAAAAGACCACAAAAAAAGTTCACTGGGAATTATTAGGAAAGAATTAAAGAAAGCCAAACAAAATATCCCAAACAAAAAAGACAGGATCATAAATAGAACCATAGAATCACAGAATCTTTAAAGTTGGAAAAGACTTCTAAGATCATCTAGTCCAACCGTCTACCCAACACTACCATGACCACTAATTATTGTCTCAAAGTGCCACATTTAGACATTTTTTGAACACTTCCAGGGATGGAGACTTCATCACTTCCCTGGGAGCCTATTCCAATGCCTCACCACTCAGTGGACGTTTTCCTAATATCTAATCTAAACCTCCCCTAGCACGAGGCCATGTCTTCTTGTCCTATCATTAGTAACTTGCGAGAAGAGAACAGCATCCACCTCACTACAACCTCCTTTCAGAGACTAAACGATCCCAGCTCCCTCAGCCTCTCTTCATAAGAGATACTCTCCAGACAATTCACCAGCTTCATTGCCCTTCTCTGGATCCACTCCAGCACCTCAATGTCTTTCTTATACTGCAGCGCCCAAAACTGAATACAGTACACAAGCTGTGGCTTCACCAGTGCCGAGTACAGGGGCACGATCACTTCCTCACTCCTGCTGGACATGCTATTTTTGATACAGGCCAGGATGCTGTTGGCCTTCTTGGAAACATGGGCACACTGCTGGCTCTTGTTCAGCTGTCTGTCCACTAACACTCCCCAGTGCTTTTCTGCTGGGCAGCATTCTAGTCACTCCTTCCCAAGCCTGTAGCGCTGCCTGGAGGTTGTTGTGATCCAAGTGCAGGACTCAGTACTTGGCCTTGGTGAACATCATACAATTGGCATCAGCCTATTGATCCAGCCTGTTCAGTTCCCTCTGCAGAGCCTGTCCAGGTACCTCTGCAAGATATGCCATTGTGTATATTCCTTCTGAATTCTGAGTACAGCTTAGATCCCTCCATCTCAAAAAAGGAGTTACATCTGAACTCGAAGAGTACAGAAAAGAGAATAGTGGACTGCTTTTTCTGAGGAAATATTGAATAAAGTAGAACCTTTCAATAGGAAAAAAGAAAGAGATTGACTAAAGACGATATTATAAATGTAAGTCATGAGTAGCATGGAAAATGTACATAGTGAACACTAATGCATGAATTGGACAAGTCATCTAATAGGAGATCTAGTCTTACATCTAGCACCCAATAAGGTTTCTAATTATGACAATAAAGAAATCAAAGTATTTTTAAAGATGGGAAGTTGAAAACAAAGGAACAGAGGATAGTTCTTATACTATGCAATTACACTGTAGAATTTCTTCTCACAGGATGTGGGCAGTAAAATTGTAAACGGGTTTAAAAAACATAGGAGCAAAACCTATGAAGCTGCATTAGCTAAAATCACACTGCTCCTACTTGAGGATGTTTTGAGTGATGAACTATGGAAAAGAAGATTTTCCTAGAAAATATGATTTCATGACTGATTTATTACTGTGTTTTTCCTTAAAAATCTGTTCTTAGCTACTTTTGGAGGACAGATATTAAACTAGTTCAACTTTGGCCTGATAGTATACCCCTTCATATATTTTGCAACTTATTTATTTATCTGATTTTACCCAAAAGCAACCATAACTCCCATAGTCTGTTAGTTGATCATCTTTTTTGAAAGAATAGACTGAAGATGATAATAAGGAAGGCCACTCTTTTTTGTAATTTGTGATGGCTCAATCCTAATTTAAAATTTTAGCAATAATTATGAAATCTAGAACACAAATTCCTGCCTGAATAACCAGGAAACAAAGAGCTTAAAATACTTATTTTTCGGATTCTGAATATTTCATCTTGATCTTTTTAATATTTTATGAATATTTTTCTACTGATCCATTTATTATTTTAAAGGAGTAATTTCTGACATAAAAGGTGAAATACCATGGATACAACAGTTGTTATTTTGGGGGAGAAATATAGGTCAACTGTTTTAAAGTTCTGAGCTATTTTGGCAGAGCTTGGATGAAAGAACTGCCCATCGTAATCAAAGATCAAGTTCGTGACCATCTGATGAACCTGGAAGTGTACAAGTCCATGGGACTCGATGGGATACATCCACGGGTGCTGAGAGAACTGGCGGATGAGGTTGCTAAACTGCTCTCCATTATATTCCAAAAGTCATGGCAGTCTGGGGAAGTCCCCACTGACTAGAAAAGACAAAAAAATTTTCAAAAAGGTAAAGAGGGATGAACCAGGGAACTATAGGCCAGTCAGTCTCACCTCTTTGCCTGCTAAGATCATGGAGCAGATCCTCCTGGAGGCACTGCTGAGGCAGAACAATAACAAAAAGGTGATTGGATACAGTCAACATGGCTTCACCAAGGGTAAATCATGCCTGACAAATCTGGTGGCCTTCCATGAGAATGTCACAACATCAACAGATAAGGGAAGAGCAACTGACATCATTTACTTGGACCTGAGCAAAGCCTTTGACACCATCCCGCATGACATCCTGGTCTCCATAAGCTGATAAAATATGGGATTGATGGATGGACAGTTCAGTGCATAAAAAACTGACTTGACTACTGCACCCAAAGAGTGGCTGTCAATGGGGCCATGTCCAAGTGGAAGCCAGTGACAAGTGCTGTT
>NW_009693808.1:6800-13093 GCF_000703405.1 Apaloderma vittatum
TCAGTGATGGGCTTGAGAGCAGCCCTGAAGAAAAGGAGTTGGGAGTACTGCTGGACGAGAAGCTCAACATGAGCCATGAGTGTGTATTTGCAGCCCAGAAAGCCAATCGTGTCCTGGGCTGCATCAAGAGGTGCATGGCCAGCAGGTCACGGGAGATGATTCTCCTCCTCTACTCCACTATTGTGAGACCCCACCTGGAGTATTGTGTCCAATTCTGGAGCCCACAGCACAAGAAAGATCTGGACGTGCTGGAGCATGTCCAGAGAAGGGCCACAAGGATGATCAGAGGGCTGGAGCACCTCTCCTGTGAAGATAAACTAAGAGAGTTGAGGTTGTTCAATCTGGAGAAAAGGCTCTGAGGAGACCTTATTTTGGCCTTCCAGTATTTTTAGGGGACCTACAAGAAAGGTGATGGGGGGCTTTTTAGGTTGTCGGATAGTGATAGGACTAGAAGGAATGGGTTTAAGCTAGAGATGGATCGGTTCAGATTGGATGTTAGGAAGAAGTTCTTCACCATGAGGGTGGTCAGACACTGGAATAGGTTGCCCAGAGACGTGGTGGGAGCCCCATCCCTGAAAGTTTTTAAGGCCAGGCTGGATGGGGCTCTGAGTAGCCTGATCTGGTGGAAGATGTTCCTGCCCATGGTGGGGGGGGTTGGAACTAGATGATCTTTAAGGTCCCTTCCAACCCTGACAATTCTGTGATTCCATTTTAGTAGAGAAATTAACTGTTAAGTACTGTGTCTGTCCTAAATATCTAAATGTTTTATTTTCTGAACACCATAACAGGATTTATGGTGCATTATTTTGCATTACATTTGTCTTACAGAAAAGTTTTCAAGATATCTAATGGCAGGAATACACTGATGGTCAAAACATTTCACCCCTCAAAAACAGAATGCTACCTTAAGTGTTTTGTAAGGCTGTCTAGATAATATGTTAAAGAGACAGAAAGTTTATTTAAATGTATTACTTAAGCAATGTCAGTAACTCCTAGAGATAGAAAGCAATGGTTTTGTAATACTTTATTAATAATAACTGTATACTAGATAAACTCTGGAAAACACTTCATTATAAAATAACTAATAACATGTGGAGTAACTATGATGTAAATCCAGGAAAAAATGGTGGTAGAAAAAACTCATTGCATGTACCTTGCAGAGGTCTGTATTATGCCATTTTACCAGGCTTTGAGCAGCTTACCAGGCTTCTGCCTGATGTTCTTCTGCGGGAACACTTCTGACAGATGGAAAGAGAACAAGACAGTCCTGAAAATATGTGCCATTTGATTTGTCTGTGATAACTCTCATAAAGACTAGATGTCTCTTTTTCACCTATCGATTATAAAACCTTGTTCCATTGTGGAAAAGGATATTTTGTTTGCAAGCAAGGAAGTTTTGTTACAATTCAAGTGATTTATACTATCTCAAGAAATGTATTTTAATTTAATTAAAGGTCTTACTATCTTGTTTGTACTGGACTGATATACTGACAAAGGGAATAAGATGACGACAAGTGAGATCTTGAGGTGATGTTTTAGCTTTATGCAGAATTTGTACATCAATATGTAGATCATACTGAGCTAGATGTATTTACAGAATGTTTACTTACTGGCATATCTACTAGCTCTCAAAAGACAGCTTGACCTCAACCATCACCTTGCATTTACAAAGACGTTTCTTTTTTGTGAGCAGATGACTTCATATGCATGCTCATGAGAACCAGTGTCAAAATTTGCCATGACTATAATAATGCAGGACCATGCCTAATAATATGTTGTAATACTTGTAGTAAAGCAAATCTACCCATTTAAGTTTTTTATCTGTAATTAAATACAATAATTTTATTTAGGAATATAAATTGCATTGTACTGAAGGATTTAGGTTGCAAATTTAAAAATTACTGAAGAAGAATTTCTGTTTTTTCATTATTTTTTTTACTTAATCTGAAATGCCTACCAGAATTCCAGCCAACTAGACTTGAGTACCCTTTATGAAAAAACTTCTGCTGGGAAGACATCTGTAGTGAGATATCAAGCACAAAGGAACTATACAGTGTGAAAAATAAGACAACTATTCTCCACTGATAAAAGTTTTTATCTCAAAGCTCTGAACAATACTCATCCCCACAAATAGATACATGGAAGAAAAAATGGGTTTAGGAGATACAGATTCCAGAAAGCAAATAGCTTTCTTAATACACCTGTACATAGCAATAAAAAGTGTCAGAATTGTGAGATTTTGTATGACTAAATATATTTGCAAGAAGTGCTAATAGACAATTCACAGGGAATAAATACAGACGTCATGAGTTCAAAGGTAAAAAGTATATGTGGAAAGGAAATAGATAAAAGAAAATCTATACAGAATAAGAGGAGGTTAGGCAGTCAGTCAATTAAGCATTTCTAATTTAGTTACAGTTAGGTTTCTATCTTTCATTCCAGTAAAAACCTTTTTTAAAAAACGCGTATGAACATGGAATATGATGAAATGTTAGGGCAAAAAACTACTGCAGCAGTTGATACTCAAGGGAAGGAAGAATGCAGTAACTGGGATGATAAAGATTTATTGGGATGAGGTTACTACATTATTTACTTTCTGTCTCAAAGGGTCTTAGATAAATGGATTAACTATGCTTTAAATGACCTTTCAGGCACACACACAAAAAAAAAAGTGCGAAAGGAAACAATATTCTCACATAACCCCTAGCAAAGCTAGTGAATATAATTATTATTATCCAAAGCAGGACTGCTGTGAGGCTAAATAAAATCACTGAGAGAACATTCTTTGTACTGTGAAAATTGATTCTGTAGAATTTTGGTTCAGGATCTGGCTGATTTACATATTGTCTAGTTCCTCCATATATTCAGTAAGGTAACTTGAAACATGTATTACCTGGGAAGGAATTAGGGAAGAGGAAAATTTACTTGGCTGATAAGGATAAGAGAGGGAACAAATGAAAATGAACATTAACCTAGAAAACTACATTTTCTATATATGTGTAAAATTTATTTTCTGTATTCAGAAGAAAAAATTACTCTTATTACTCTAATTACTCTTCTATATGTGCTGCTTCTGATAGAGATTGCCATCCAGATGGTACCTACAGGAAGTCATTACACACTGCATTGCTTCCAGAAAGATCAGTATAGAAATTCAGTGGAAGAAACTGAGAATATGTATTCAAAAAAACCCAATAAATCCTATTTTTCTTCCAAAAGTTTTATGAACTTTTTAATTTTTGGAAATAATAAAATTCATGCGATACTGACACTGACCAAATGCGGAAGCCCCACATCTGGACTAGTAAACCAAAGCTGTCTTCCCAATCAGAGAAGATAAAAAAGAAATTACTTATTTAATCCTAAAATGTGTGTTGACATCTGGACAGATGAGTTAGATAAAATGCTTATTTTTTATTTCTGTTTTTCTCACATGCAAAGATTAGGGATGTATGATTTCATCTAGTTCCAACCCCCCTGCTATGGGCAGGGACATCCCCCATTAGACCAGGTTGCCCAGAGCTCCATCCAGCCTGGCCTTAAAAACTTCCAGGGATGGAGTTTCCACCACCTCTCTGGGCAACCTGTGCCAGTGTCTCACCACCCTCATGGTGAAGAACTTCTTCCTGACATTCAATCTGAACCGATCCATCTCTAGTTTTAATTCATTCCTTCTAGTCCTACCACTACCTGACATTCTAAAAAGCCCCTCACTAGCTTTAAGTTCCCTTCAAACCCTGACAATTCTATAATTCTATTTCTCTCAAAGGTTTAGACAATCTACCATATAGACACTGGAGATACCTATGAGTTAGTTAATTTTCTGTATCATTTTGAAATCTTTGGAGGATCATATGTATTACACATTAGAAAGGTCCCTTTTTTCAGTCCTCAGGAAGAGAGATTAGGAGAACTAGTTCAACGACTAGTTAGTTATAGTTGGGAAGTTCAATTTGTTTAGTTCAATTTGTTTAGTTTAAAATCAGATGAATATCATATCATAGAATGGCCTAGGCTGGAAGGGACCTTAGAGATCATTTCAATCCAGCCTCCCTGTCACCAGGGATGCCACCTGTCGACTAGATGAGGCAACACATGGGGACCGAACGGGAATTGAACCCACGTCCTTGGCGTTTTTAGCGCACACTCAACTGACTGAGCTAACCGGCCCCCTAATAGTACCTATTATTCCAAAAAGTACCAAAAATTGAACAGTTGGGAACAGATTTTTTGTACTATATTTGTGCTGAAATGGCAAAAAAAAAAAAAAAGAAAGAAACTTTTTACTTTTAAATTGTTACTACTTCCAGCTGTAAAAATGTGTAAAAAAGAAAAAAGAAAATTTATGGAGTAGCTAGTAACAATGGCATAGCTCTCCTTCCATGCAAAATTTCCAACAATACACGTGAATATCTTTTTCTCCACAGGGAATGAAAGATTATGTTGTTTCACATCCCGATTAAGCATATTTCAGGACTTCTTTCCCTTTTTAGATGTCTCTCTCTCATTTGAGATTCCAGGTCCTTTGTGTCTTTTCAGCATTAACAAAACTGAAACAGTTGACCTTCTTATTATAAAGAAAAAACTCATTTCCTACGAGCATTAAATTATATGCTGAATGCACTGAACTTTTGCCATACCTACACCTAACAATCTTTCTTTTTTTCTTCTTGTATGGTAATATGCAGAACATGCTTGTTCTGTCTTGAGCTAGAACAAAGATGAAAGGTTTTAGACATTTTCATTAACATACGAATGAATGAGTGGAGACTTTCCAGTTTACTTATCATTGAGATGCAATAGCACGAGGCAAAAAGAGAATAAAGATTAAAGATGTCACTTTACATAGTAAATAAATTGCTATCTTCTTTCAGGAATGTCTCAGGTATAAGAAAGTGCTGAAAGGTAAGCTGTAGTATCATCTACTGACTATGCACTTGTTATTTTTCTCCCTATCTGTTTTGGACCACCCCATCTAGTCATTTCTAAGATAAAGACTGGGCATAACTCGGGGGGTTATTTAATAGTAAATTCTAGCTATGAAGCTTAGGAGTAAAGGGTGGAGCCAGTTCTGAGCACGCTGAGCCTCCCCTAAAACATCCATTGCGCGGGCTTGAAGGTTACCCCTACATTTGTAAAATCCTCTAGTGACTGGCGAGGGATGAAACAGCAGGTGATAAGGTGCACTGGAAGCCGCAGACCCAACCCTGCATGCAAGCAGTTCAGGACATTGGTCGCTCGAGACTGATTCTGGAGATGACAGTCTTGTTTGGCAACATCCTGAATGATCAAGCAGCCTTTTTCAAGGAGATCACTGCTTGCTCCACACGGAGAGGGGCCTAGAAAATGTGGCCTAACCAAAGATCATCTCCACCCTCCACCTGGTTGGCTAACCATGGCCAACGAGCATCTTCTCATGTGGTCGAACAAACACAAAGAGAAAAAGGCAGACACCTGCCTCCAAAGGTGTGTTCAGGTTGACACTCGCATGTTGGAATATTAGAACCATACTTGATACTGAGGATAGTGGACGTCCTGAGTGTCGTTCTGCTCTAATGGCCCACGAACTATCACGACTCAACATCGACATTGCTGCTCTCAGTGAAATTCATCTCCATGAGGAAGGCAGCCTCAAAGAACTCGGTGCCAGCTACACACTCTATTGGTCAGGCAAACCCAATATTGAAAGACACCTTTTAGGAGTTGTTTTCATGATTAAAAACTCCATCGTCCCCAAACTTGAAAATCTGCCGACAGGTTATTCCAATCGCATTATCTCCCTGTGCCTCCCACTACACAACAAGCAACATGTTGTTCTCTTCAGCATATTTGCCCCCACTCTCCAAGTTGACCCTGAGGAAAAGGACAAGTTCTACACCAACCTGTGCCGCCTCACCCAAAAGGTTCCTGCAGATGATAAGATCATAATCCTTGCGGACTTCAACGCCAGAGTAGGAAAGAACTCTGAAGCCTGGAAAGGAGTAC
Source organism: Apaloderma vittatum (assembly GCF_000703405.1). Taxonomy (NCBI): domain Eukaryota; kingdom Metazoa; phylum Chordata; class Aves; order Trogoniformes; family Trogonidae; genus Apaloderma; species Apaloderma vittatum. The sequence goes on from NW_009693808.1 coordinate 12,786, forward strand.
TAGGCAAGCATGGTGTTGGAAACTGCAATGACAATGGTCGCCTCTTGCTAGAGTTTTGTGCAGAGCAGCAGCTCACCAACACCATCTTTCAGCAGAAAGACAGCTTGAAAACATGCATCCTTGATCCAAGCACTGGCACCTCACTGACTATGTCTTAGTGCACCAGAGCAATATTCGCAATGTCCGACATACCCGAGTGATGCCAAGTGCAGAATGTCAAACAGACCACCGCCTTGTGCGATGCAAACTGAACTTCCACTTTAAGCCCAAACCTAAGAGGGGCGGCATTCCAAGGAGGAGGCTCCAAG